>NW_004949104.1:2341273-2379335 GCF_000317375.1 Microtus ochrogaster
ATAAGCCTGTCATTATAACACAAGGCAAAATGCATTTAGTTCTACTTCAAAAGTCCCCATAGTCTATCACAGTCTCAACAATGTTTTAAAATCCAAAGTTCTAAGTCTCCTTTCTTAACTGAAGTCCCCTATAAAATCAAAATTAAAAAAAAAACATATCACATACTTCCAACAAATAATGGCACAGATTACATATCACCTTTCCTAATATAGTGAAAGAAGTATAATGAAGAAATGCTGGGCCACAGCAAGTTTGGAAACCATCTGGGCAACTCTAAACTCTGCATCTTGCTGTCTGATGTCAAAACGTTTTTCAGATCTCCAACTATTTTCGGGTGTTCTGATTGCAACATATTTCTTTACGTTGGACTGGTTCAAGTCTCTGTTAGCGGCTTTCTTTGGCAGGTATTGCTCTGTCATCTCCAGCAACTTGGGGTCTCGAAGGTATTCTGGGCTTTAACTTCACAGCTTTTCATAATGATTTCTCTAATCTTCCAGTCAGGCATACCCCTGACACATGTCTGGCATCAGCAGCTTTTCATTGTCGTTGAGGAATATTCCATAACTTCTTTCTTTCGTACTAGAGTTTAAAGCCCGAACCATTAAGACAAACCTGCCAACTTCTACTGCTTGTTGGGGCTGGAGCTTGGTCCCCTGGTTCAATTACCTTTTTACCAGCTTTGTGTTTTTGATAATTTCTTTCACTGCCTAAGCTTGGCTATCCTGAAACTTGCACCATAGATATGGCTGACTTCAAACTCAAAGTTCCATCTGGACTTCTTAGAGCTGAGAGTCCTACATCCTGACTCTCAGGCAATAGGAAGTGGTCCAAGGCACTAAGCATAGCTTGACTATATAGAAAACCCCAAAGCCTTCCCCACACACTTCCTCCAACAAGGCCATACCTCTTCCAACAAAGCCACACCTCCCAATAGTTCCACTTCCTAAAAGCTTACGTGTTTTAAAAATACAAAAATCTTCTGACTCCTAAAACCCTCTGTAAAAATAAAAATCAAAAAGAAAACTACATACTTCCAATATGCAATGGAAGAGAATTGCATTGCCATTATAAAAGAAAAGAATATGAGCACAGTTAGGAAATATTGAACCAAACTATCACGGAAAACACAAATTTGTTTTCTTTTTATGTCTGTTGTTAAAGCCCTCCAGATTTTTAAGTTTTTTCATCTTTTTAACAGCATCACACTTTTCTCTCTTGGGCTGGTTCAACATCCTTAATGCTGTTTGACATGGCACGTATCTCTGGCATCCTCAATGTCTGGGGATTTCCAACATGCTTTACCAACACAGCTTCATACAATGACCTCTATGGGACACTAGGCAAGGACACCCCTTACACATGCCTGACCTCAGAGGCTCTCTTTGGTCACACAGGGAGATTCTACAAACCCTTTCTTATAACCTTTCATTAAATACAGAACCACAAGACAGAAGTTGACAAGTTCTGCTACTTGCTGGGACTGTAAAGTACCTGCTACTTCAATTACATCTATTTTAGTTTTTGTTGTTGTGGTTGTTGATGATGATGATTTTTTTTTTTCACTGCTTGACCTTCTCTTTAATTAATCCCTTTTCACAACTTGCAAGCTTACTAGGTGAGGTCTTTTTCTGAGGTCAAAACTCCTTTTAGTCCATCTAGGTACAAGCATTTTTAAATTCTTGAGCACTGGACTGTAACATGGAGGGTCCTGTTTGTTTGTGTTTTTTGTTCCACCCGGTACTCCTAGCTGTTTAGCCCCAAAGAAAATCACACATAGATCTCTATAAGTTATAAAGCTGATTGGGCCATTTGTTGTAGCCTCTCACTGGCTAACTCTCACATCTTGATTAACCCATTTTTCTGATCTAAGTTAGCTATATGTTAGCCATCTATGTACCTTTTTTAGTGGAGCAGATCACATCCTGATGCTTTGGTGGTCTGGGCAAGAGTGGGAAAAATCAACTTCCTTCTTCCCAGAATTCTACTGTTCTCATTACATCATTTTTACTTCCTGTCTGGTTTTCTCATCTCTATTTCCTGCCTGTCCAATCAACATTTATTTATAACATGATTAACAGATTACAGACAATTCTCCCGAACCACTGGACTTAGCTCCACTTTACTTCCAGGTACTCTTCACACTGTACATTTTGCATTTCTCTTTGTCCACCTTGATTCTTTTCATTATAGAGCTGCATAAAATTACTGATATCCACAGAGTCAATACCAAGCAGTCTTGAAATCCTTTCTGCCAATGTATAAAGCACAAAGTCTTCAATTTAGCCTAAGGCAGAATGTTAGGACCTAGAAAAAAACAGCTATACTCTTTGCCAAAATATCACAAGAATAGTCTCTAGTCCACTTATTAATATTCTTCCCTTCTAAAATGTCCTTCTTAATCTGAGTGTCGATATTCAAATTGCTCGCATCACTGCCTTGAATGCTCCTACCAGGAATGCTATTAAGCCCTGGCTTAAATCATTCAACCACTTTTGCAATCCAAGATTCCAAAGTCTACTATATTCTTCCATAAAACCACATCATCAGGATTGTTATATCAAAATTTTGATAATGTCCTTGATCTCAACTTGTCTTTGTCGCTTTTCTATTGCTGTGAGGAGATATAATGACCTCAGAATCTCTCATAAAAGAAATCACTTAATTATAGTTTCCATGATATTTTCTCAATTTCTAACTATAGTCTCATTCCATGAGAGCTGACTTTATCTCACTAGACAGTTAGGTGCCAAATACAAACTAGGAGCACTAATTGTTTTTGAATTAGTTAAAACACACGAAGTATATAGCACTAGCTAATGACAAATACAAATTATCAAAAATTATAAATTAGAAGTATGCATCACTGTAGACTTCTGGTTCAGCGTTGAACCCTATTGAGGGAAATTCATGAAAAGCTAATACAATGATTGGTAATGTATTTTTAGACTACGTTGACTTTCCAAATCCTCAATGAACCTATGTTAGAGGTATTGAAACTCAATTTTAATAAAATAATTGCATGGTAAAACACACACACATCTTATGCCAATAATATAATTTTATAACATTACACCGATAACAGTCGTGAAGCAGGAAAAGCTATTTTAAACTGATACCCCAAATACTGAATACTGAACATGTAAGTATATATCTGACCATGTGTGTTCATGTGTTGCATGTTATATGGTATGGGACTTCTGTGGTAATATTGATTAATTCTTTCTTAAAGGCTGTATTTGGGAAATTATGCTAAAACAAAATAAAAGAATACAGAGAGACATGAGAGACTGTGAGAGCAAGGAACCTATTTTTTCTGGGTTTCAAATGACAGGAAAATATGATAAAAGCACAGATTTTAAAAAATATACTTACAGATCATTAAAAAGTATTTCACGTTAACAACATTAGCTTTTATCAGAGAATTTGTGCTCAGGGCTTGCTTTGATTTTATGAATTTTAATAAGCATAAATTATATTTCCTTTTGATCCCTATCACACCAAAGCTTTTAAAACAAATCTTTCTGGACACTATCATACTTTTGCTTTTGGATAAAACCGATTAGCCAATCCATAGTCTCACTTGCAATGCAAAACTTGATTGTTGCGTAATGTGTCAGAGATATTTAATGAAACCTTATAGAAATAGCTAACCAAAATATATAAGAAGACTCTGAAAATACTTCACACTTATGGCATTTGAGTGTTTATGAATATAAAAATTATATCGCTCAGGAAATATGTTGCTTGTATAGGGAAGTTTTAACTTGAGCAGTTAGGGATCAGTAAACAGATGGGATCACAGTTGCTTCTGTTTCAGGACATCATGTCATTCTGAATGTGGTACCCTGCTGCAGCAGTTTCTTCCCACAAGCCTACTCATGTCAGTCATTCACTTTCTATGTTAGGATGCCACTGACTCATAACTGCATGACCTTGTGAGGAGCAAGCCAGCAGGTAGTTCATAACCCTTTGCTGTAGGAACCAGCATTCGTGAAACTACTTGAATTTTACTGCCTATTTAGAGTCGGTTATTAAATGGGGCATATGTTAGTACACTTACAACTTACACCTGACTCAGTTTAGTTATTTTTAGTTTGACCTTTTCTGTATGCATCAAAATCAGTTTTGAAATAGACATTGAGGTACCCTTTACAGATTTTGTATAAAAATTCTAGGGCTTATTTTTCTACTAGTTTTCTAGATTTATAATTATTCCATGATAAATGTAAGATTTCAATGTCCTTTTAAATGAAAGAGAAACAAAAATGAATCTCAAAAATAATCATCTTTTTTATATATCCACTCACAGCCTGACATCCCAAGTATAACAAAACATGAAGGAACACAGCTTACCTAAAGTCTTAAAAAATTAGAAAAATAGAGCAGAGATTATTGGGGAAAACCTTTTCTTATTCTTGCTAGGCTTTTCCTCACTCACATACTATGAGAAAATATCAAAGCCAGAAGCCATAAGTAGTATGTGACACAACATATCATATTCTTCTTTTTTATAATTTTTAAAAATATAAAAAATTTTAATTAAAATTTCAAAAAACTTACTATTTATTATTAGAAGGACAATAAAATCTTCAAGGAACATTGTTTCAGAAATAGTGGAATCTAAGACCCATACTAAACAAACTAATAAAAGGAGGGGGCAAAGAGGAGTAATCATTGGATGATATCAAGAGAAAGGAAGATAGGGATAACCCAGCACTCGGGAGGCAGAGGCAAGGAGGATCCCTGTGAGTTTCAGGCCAGCCTGGTCTACAAGAGCTAGTTCCAGGACAGGCTACAAAGCTACAGAGAAACCCTGTCACGAACCCCCCCCCCACAAAAAAAGGAAAAAGAGAAGAAAAAAAAGAAATTTGCTCACCAACTTTCCGTATGTTTGTAATTCTAAAATTAATAAACTGCAATAACAGAAATAATAAAGGTAGAACTTGATCTCTATAAAAAAAACAGATAAATATGCTCTAATGATATTAGTGTAGAATCAGGAAATGCAAATACAAAAATTGTCGATCCTGTCAGTATTCAATTCAATGCTAGATCTGTGATAAAACTATTGGATTTTTTAAAATGATTCATTGCTTTGAAATTTTTGTTTATCTATTATTCTAAATTAGAGGGAAAACATTATAAATTATTGTATGCAGCATCAGATAATCATACAGCTTATATAATTCTTTCACTGGCATTCTTTGCCAACTTCAATGTTGTAATGTATTATTGTTTATATTACTAAACACATGCTCTGGTGGTTTTCGTAGCCTAGGAAATTAAAACAAAGTGTTTCTGAATGTGATTGGGTTATTTTTCGAGATGTAATTAGACAGAAGAAATATTTTTGAAGGCAATGTTTCTTTGACACCCTATTGGCTATATTTTGTCTGACCTTCCAAATAAATTCACAAGAATAATAATGGTAAAATTTCAATTAATAGCGTACACTAGCCTATAAATTTTAGGATTTCCATTGTTTTACAGCTGCATAGTTTTGTAAGTAAGCAAAACATTTTCAGTATACATTTATCAATTTCTGGACTACAAGCCTGTTTACACAGCCAAATTTTTTTCTTAAAAATATTGAGCAACAATGAATATGAACAAGCAAGCTTCTCTGTGGTTGTATATTGAAGCGTTTTGGTATATGCCAAGTAGTGGTGTTCTTGGGTCATATAGCAGATCCATTTTTATCACGTTGATGACTTTCTAAGCAGATTAAGAAAGCATGTGTTTTCAGTCCTGTCAACTAAGCGATGCTCTTTCCCAGAATCTTTGCCAGCATTTGTTGTCAATGGTTTTCTTAGTATGAAATGTTCTGACTGAGGTAAAATGAAACTTCTGATAATTTTAATGTGCTTTTTCCCACTTGATAATATTGTTGAGCACTGTTTTAGAGCTTTATTAGTCATTTTTGTTTGTTAATTTATTTGAGTAGTTTCTGTTAAGAGCAATAGGCCATTGTTTTAAAAAAAATGTTTGTTTTCACAATTCTTGCTTTTTTGAGACTCTTGTATATTCAGTATATGAGGCCTCTATTAGGTATATAAACTTCAATTCTTTTGAACTCTTTGGAATTTATTTTCACTTGAGTAATTGTTTTCATTGTTACACAGAAATTTTTATATGACAGATGAAACTCAGAATAGCATATGAGTTTCCATATGTCATTGTTTAATTCCATTGTGTGTTAGAGACCTGTCCTCAAAGTCATTTTCTGTTTTCCTGCCCTATATCTTTCTGGAAAGCTAACCCCTACCTGTTGATAGTCAGAATAAGGTTTTGCCAATTTCCATTGGTGTGGGGCATTGCAACCCTTGTCAATAATACATTTTCACCCAAGATTGCCACACCTTCCATTCCCTCAAAAATTCCTTTTTTGCCTAGGAATTTATTGACTACCCAGGGTCTGTTACTAATTCATATTAATTTGGTTTTTATTTTCTATTTCTGTGAAGAATGTAATGGGTGTTTTACTTGGGAGTTCTTGGAATATGTAAATTGTTTTTCATAGGATGGTCATTTTGTTACTATTAATGTCAATATATGAACATGAGAGGTTTTATCACCCAGTATCTACTTTGATTTCTTTCTTCAGATATTCAAAATTTTCATTGTAAAAATATCTTACCTCCTTTTCTAGGTTTAATCCTACATTTTGATTCTGAGGCTACTGTGGATGGAAATATTCCCATGATCTCCTCAGCATATTTGGCATTAATGTGTAGATTGACCATTGATGTTCACAAGTTAATTTTGTGCTCTGCCATTTTGCTGAAGTGTTGGGGGCATTCTGTTTACCCCGGTCCTTAGCTATTTAGCGTCCTTTATAATGATGCTAACATTTTGATCTAATACCTGTATTTATACCATGTCTTGGGCTGCCTTTGTCAGATCCTTTCTAACTCTAAATTTTGAAAAGCTCAAAAGAACCCTTTAAGCTATAAAGATTGTTTACTCTCCAAAGATGTTTTCTTCTTTCTCTAGATGTTTCCCTTCTGTTCGTCAGTCCTAATTTGACTTTCATGTCTTATGATTTCTATACGTAAGATTTTATTTATCACCATACTATCTAGGATCCAGAAATGATAGAAAGATCTGTGATTCTCATTTTAAGTATTAGATTTATTTCAATTAATGTAATAACTAGTTGCATCTATTTTTCTGAAATTGTCATAACCTTGATCTCCTTTATGGATGGTTGTTTCACTGTGTATATAAGTCGCAGATTCTTTATTCACTCACCTGTTAAGTAATGCTAAAACCAATTTTATACCTAGACTATAATTATATAGTGCTGAAATAGATGTGTAAATATCTGTGTTACAGCTTAATTTAGAGTCCTTTGTGTATATGCCTGAAGGAGATACAGCTGAGTCAAATGGAAGTTCTGTTTTCAGTTTTCTGAGGAGCATGTAGACTGAATTTTACAATGGTTATACTAACTTACATACCCAATAAAGGAATGTCATTCTTCACTTTCACCTGCATCCTCATGAATATTCATTTCGATTCTTAATGATGGACATTCTGACTGGTGTGCAACAGAACCACAGTATTGTTTATCTTTATTTTCTAGTGGAAAAGGATATTGAACATTTTTGTGTGTTTATTGGATAGTTTTTATTTAATCTTTAAGTGCTACATATCCTCTTATTAGCTGACTAACTAATTGAATTGTTACATTTATATTTATATTTTCGGTTCTTTATATATTTGAAACACTATCCCAGGACCAGACATATGGTTAAAGATTGTCTCCTATTTTTCTTTTATTCCACCAATTGCTTGAATGTTTCTTTTGCTGTCTCAATGTTCTTTAACTATATGTGGTCTAATTTGCTTATTCTTTGCTTTATTTCTAGGCTTTTGAAAATGCTTGCAGAAAGATTTTCACACATCTATATCTTGAATTTTTTTCTAACTTTTCCTATTATCAGTTCCTAAATTTAGGGTCTGACAGTAGAATACTTGGTACAGCTTTCAGGGATATTTTTAAGAGTGAGTCATGGTCTAACTCCACCTATTTATGTGTGGATATCTAAGCATCACCTGTCAAAAAGACTGCAATTTCTCTTTGAAAAAAAATGGCTCAAACTGTATAAGCTTATTTATGTGTTTTATATTTTATTACTTTGACATACCTACTGCTCACTGTCACAGTATTTTGATCCTTATGTTATTATAACACTGTAAGACTTCTGGGAAACTGGTGTGGTGATGGTTTTTAGTTAATCTGTCTACAAAGAATGACTTAGATTTACTTCTGGGTCTTAGGTATTTCATTATGATTGTTTGGGATTGTTTTCCTCTTTTTTAGAATATTTTCTTTGAAAGTAGCTGGGTATTGAGTTGAATATTTTGATTTCTGTATATAATATAATATAATGATTTTATATTAATTTTGGTATTATGTGGCTCTGAGAGTTCTTTTACTTATCTGCAATATTTTTTGCATTTTATTTTTTCAAATTTGAATTGTTTATTCTGTAGTTGACTTACTTTTTGTATCAGATTTGGAACAAGATAACATTTTGTGCATGTGATTGTTTCTTTTATTTTAATCAAAGTATAGATTAAATATTGATATTTGACATAGGCCAGGAAGTAGTGGGTGCTGGAGAGCTCACCCTGATATTGAGGATGAGGAAAAGCTGACAAGCTGACCAAACCTTCAATTACACAGGCCCAGAACAAGGGTTTTGAGTTGGCTCACCCCATCTATGAAATGGCTGAGCATATGACAGGGCAGGACCTTCAGATCCAAAGTTACAGAATTTCTAAGACACAGGATAACAACAAAATATCCAATCAAAGTTCTGTTGAGGGCTCTGTATCAACGATGTAGCAGAAACCAAAGGCCCTGAATTAGAGATTGTTTCTTAATTTCTTTCTCAACATGATTATTCATTTTGTAGAGGAAGATAATATTATTTTTATACTGATGTTTTTATTCTTCTGCTTTGCTTAAAGTATTCATCAGGTCAACTTGACTATGTTCCAGGAATGCAAGAATAGTCCAACTTATGAAAATAAACAAATGTAGTATTTCATATAAATTCACTCAAGAATAGAAATTACATAATCACCATAATATAAACATTAAAGGTCTTTTTCAAAGTTCATAATTTTTGAATATTAAAATTGTGAAGTGACTATGAGTAGCAATTACAGGCATTAGCATATAAAGGGTATATACAATCAATAACAAATTGGGAAAACAAAAAAACTCAAAATATTTTCAATGAAATTAGGAGTGAAACAAGATTATTTACTTTACTTTTTAGAATTTAAAACAGAATTTATCAATAACTTAAAACTGTTTGATTTCTCTAGGTGATCTATATATTTAAAGACAACATCAGTATTGGGACTAGGTCTATATGATTAAGAACAGATTGACCACACACACACTACACATCCAGATCTCATACACACCACACACACACTCATACAACACACACACACACACACACACACACACACACACACACACACACACACACACACACGAAAAGGACAGTACACATCCAGACATGGATGTAGGCTTCTCAAGAACTAAAGCACGCCCGGCAGTGGTGGCGCACACCTTTAATGCCAGCACTCGGGAGGGAGAGGCAGGCGGATCTCTGGGATTTTGAGACCAGCCTGGTGTACAAGAGCTAGTTCAGGGACAGGCACCAAAAGCTACAGAGAAACCCTGTCTCAAAAAAAAAAAAAAGAAAGAAAGAAAAAAAAGAAAAAGAGATAAACAACAACAACAACAAAACGAACAGTAGGGTTCAGTTCCCAATATCCATGCACAGAGATCTCCACCTATTTATTATATACATTTTCAGGCTATATAACTCCCTCTTCTGACTTTAGCAGATGCCAGGCATGCATGTGGTGCACATGCACACAAGCAGACAAAACACACACATACAGTCTGAAAAGCCAGAAGAAAACAACAATAGAAACAGCACCATAAACAATGCCATTATTATTTACCACCTAATAGTTTATTCATAGAGATCTATACTTATAATTAAAGTCATGGCTTCTAAAAAAAAGTTAACGACTGAGTTTATTTTTAAACTACAAATTTATCACATGATTTCAAGAAAAATAACTGTGATGATTAGTGTTAGTTATCAACTTGACAAAAATCTACAATTATCTTCTATATTGGCCTCTGTACAAGACTTTTAGAGATAACTGGCTTCAGTTAGTTCTCCTTAATTCATTTCTAATATGATGTTTTAAAGTATCTGGTGGCAATAAGGAAATTTGTAGAGGTTGCAAACCTCAGAATCCTAATTATAATTATTTCTGATATACATATCTTCTTTCGCCTAACTTAAAGTGCTTGCATAAATTTGTGTGTATTCTAACATTCCTTTCTAGATCTCAAATAACTTGAGAAAACTAAAGAAAAAGAATGTCTGTAAGGCAGCAGCTATGCATGTTGTGAGTCAAATTTTGGAAGAAGAATACGTCATTTGAACACAACAGTATACCCTGATGTGATATCCAGTCAGGATCATTTAATGAGCACAACTGTGTAACATTACCTAGATTTTACAAAATGGCATCTATAGCCATTTCTTTCTCCATTCTTATCCAATGTAATATTTTCCATTTTTAATAGCAACAAGTCAAAAGAAATAATTCAAAAAGGAAAGAAAGGCATCTAGTGTCCACATTAATAGATTTTAAAATTATATGAATAAAAGGCTACACATTCCATTGGAAATTCCTCAAATCTGACACTTTCAGTACACTCTGGGTATATGTGTATGTGTTTGTATTATAGATGTGTATACTTAAATATCTTATATGCATTTATATCTTTATTTTAGCAAAGATTTGTCATTATCTATCTAATACTGTAATAGGTTTATATTTATCACTATTAAATATGAATTGAATAAATAAGCAAATAAAAACAAAATTGATAAAATATGTTCATGTTAAGTATTTATTTAAAAGAAAAAATAGATAAAAACCAATATCTCAGACTCATTTTTGAGATAGTCTGCACTTTAACAAAACCCTGCTAATTTAGGATATCTGAGTCAAGAACAAGCAGTAAGTAGAATTTTTAATAATATCTATATATCAATTTATCATGTCAGTAATGGGAATAATCACTGTTTAAATTTTTATTATTATCACATAAATATCAATGTGATTATTAATTTTAAATATCAGCAGCAATAATGCTAAGAAACAATATAAAATAAAATGAGTTGTGATGCCACCATTAAATTATCTGAAACAAACTGGAGATTGCTAAGAATTTTAGAAAAGAAATCAACTGAATCAGGAAACATACTATGTTGATTTTACCAATCCATGAACATGGAAAATCTTCCCATCTTTATTATTCTCTAATTTTATTCTTCAAAGACTTGAAGTTCTGGTCACACAGGTCTTTCACCTGTGTGGCTAGAGTTATGTCAAGATATTATATTTTTTACCCAGAGTTTTTGTTGTTTATTAAAGCTATGTCATATAGCTAGCTATTTCATAAATACCCTCAAATCTCTGTGTCATGCAAAATCTCATCCTATTCATAAGTTGATTGGAGTAAGGCTATCTTTTCTAGATATTTCTGCTGGTCTTAGTCAAGTTCATGTTAGCCACTGAAGCCTGGGTCATATAGACTCTCTTCAACTCTTTTGGTCATTTTCACAGATGAGAGAAATTGAAACTGAACAAGACTAATTATGCAAACACAAATCACTTGTACCTTCTTAGATCTATTCATACTCAATACGTACCAGAGATGAAGGAGTTTAATTTAGCACCAAAGAACTTAGAAATCATCAGCTTCTTTGACACCGAGGGGAAAAGTGAACATATTTCAAGGATAAGCTAACATTCAGAAAGTTAATCTGAAGGGTATGAAATTTGAACTCTGCATACAACAAGGAGATCCCCATGGAAGAGGTGAAGGTGAAACTCTTGCAAGATTTTAGCCAATTGTTGTGTGATGTTTTACTCTTTTGTCTTTCAGAGGGGCCCAACACCCAGCTTCCAAATAAATCACACATGTAGCCTTATTCTTAATTAAGAATACCCGGCCTTGGCTTGGTTTTGCCCGCTTTTCTTATGTTATTCTAACTATTTTTGCCTCTGTGCTTTTATCTTTATTTTTGTATAGCTTTCATTGCTTCTTTCTGCATGACTTGCTGTGTTGCAAGGTGGTTGGCCCCTGGTGTCCTTCTCTCTTTTTTCTCTCATTTTCTCCTTGTTCTCCCTTCTTCTATTTGCCATTTCTGCCTGCCAGCCCCACTTATTCTTGATCCTGCCTTCCAATCGGCCATTCACCTCTTCATTAGAACCATCAGGTGTTTTAGATAGGCAAAGAATCACAGCTTAAAAGTTAAATAAATGCAGAGTAAACAAAAGTAACACCTGAAAATAATATTTCCCAACATTTCCCCTTTTTCTCTCTAAACAAAAATAAAAAATAGTTTTAAATTAGTAAGAGTGTATAGAATAAGAACAATTATCAACAAAGATTACATTCACAATGTACTGAATTTCAACACATTTGTGCCTGGTAAATTTAAAGAAGATACTCCATAATCTATCCTATCTTAGTAAATTCAAAATTTTATGCCTTACTTTCCATCATATCTAAAAAAATTACAACTACATCTAGTCTTCAACTCCATCAAAGGTATCAGAAGGATACAATATTATTTAAATAAACAAGAAGTGCATTGCAAACAGTTTCTAAAAACTTTAGAAATGACAGAGACTTCTAACTGCCTGGGCAGTCACCCACAGTTCTTTTGTAATGTTGGGGCATCTATTTTCATCCTACAGGCCCATAGTATCTGTCAGACTTTTGAAGCAAGAAATTTGAAAGACTTTCCTTCCTATTTTGGCAACTTGTCAGTCACTTTCTTCTGTGTCCTGCAGAATATCTGGCAGTTTCTTCTGTGAAGCAGGAACCATGGAGGACTATTCTGCATTTTCAGTCTTTTAAAGTTTATTGGTCCCTTTCCTGTTGGTCCTGCATATATAACATACTGTCAAGCAGTCCAAGCAAGAGCAGCTCCTTGTCCAAATGACTAATCTTGTCACAATGACAGAAAACTTAATAAAGACTTTCTTCAATACTTATATTTTCTCTGAAGTAAATTGATGCTGTCAAGAGGAGATGTGTCTCATTGTCATGAAAAGGCTTAATTAAGCTGGGCGGTGGTGGCACATGCCTTTAATCCCAGCACCTCGGGAGGCAGAGGCAGGCGGATCTCTGGGAGTTCAAGGCCAGCCTGGTCTACAAGAGCTAGTTCCCAGATAGGCACCAAAGCTACAGAACCAAAAAAAAAAAAAAAAAGCTTAACTAACAAAAATTTTGAAATGCCATATTCTATAGGTCTTTAATGTATTTGAAAGCCATCTATCTATCTAAAATATATCTCTATATGAGTTGGAAAACATACCTAGCATATCTAAAAATTTGATTTATATAGATGACTAACTACTGGCTCATGTTTTTTGATTATCCTAAATAGTTCGTAATAATAGTTTTCAAAAACTAGAATTTTTACATTACATTTTGAAATTAACTGTGTAGGTACAATACCTAAAACAAGAGTGTATATATATATATATATATATATATATATATATATGTGTGTGTGTGTGTGTGTGTATGTGTGTGTGTGTATGTAAACAAAAAATTACCTTAAATTGGTATCAATATGCAAAATCCTTTAAACAAGAGTAAAAACATATACAGTGTGTTTAACAAAAATTACCTTAAATTTGTATCAAACGTCCTTTAAACAAGAGAAAAAGCATATATACCATGTGACAAGATTAATTTTGAGTTTGTACCCATATAACAAAATCCAAGCCAATGTGAAATATCTGAGATGAATATTCTTTTTATCCTATATGTCCCTAAATAACAAACATTCATAAACCACAAATTAATTAAAGATCACCTCCACCTTTTTTGTGGGGGGGGGGCTTGGAATATGGATGTTGAGTTCTCTAGACTGCCTTCTGCTCAGTGTGGGTGAAGAATGTTTAGGGTCCTAGAAACAAAATTTGAGATAATAGCCAAGTCCAGAGGAGACCAGTTATAATCTCTGCTGATAGATATCACCTGTCAAGTTCCAGAAGGTCTTCCCTGATCAAATCAGATCCAATTAAACATGGAATGAATTCATGGCCTCTTATTTCCTATGGAAACAAAAGCAAAACCTCTTCTTCAAAGCATTTTTTATTTCCATTTAACAAATATTTTTTTGACTTTTTAATGTTAAGACATTCTTTAAATATCTAGTCTGGTTTATGTCCACAGTCCCTCTTTCAACTCCTAGCAGTTGTCCTTTGCTTTCCAGCAATCAAAACATATAAAATCAAAACAATATTATACAGGATCCATACTCCCTATGTTTTTCCCATCTTTACATGGCTTTTTTTCTTTTCCATTCCTTTTACTGTCTTTCTAAAGACTTTATTTTTTTTAAAGTTCTTTATTTCTTTTTAACTACCTGTATTCATTTTCTTTGTTCCATAAGCCTATGCATGGTGTAAAACACACTGGAAATTGTTCAGAGCTTTGTTCCATCTGAACTTCTTTTACTGCACATCTTTTAGCCTTTTGTGACCACATGAGCAATCTTTAGACTTTTAAGTTTTACCTACCAGTAAGGTTCCAGAGTTCTGGTGTCTTTCTCTTCAGCAGCTATGTGGTGTCTCTCTGACTCTGCCTGTGTTCTCTCTCTCTCTGTATGTCTGTTTGGATTTCCTGCCTGGCTCTACTCTGCAAAGCAATTGGCTGAAACAGCTTTATTCATAAACCAATAAGAGCAACACATATACGGAAGAACATAGCACATCATCAGAATGTGGATCGCTACTCTTTCTGTGAGTTCAATCCCCCAAAATTAACATTTGTTATACTCCATTCTGGACTATTGTGGAACTCTTTTGTATGCCCACAATAGACTACCAATTGATAGAGCATACTGCCATAAACTCATATCCGGTGGCTTAGAGCCACCAGAAACTCTAACTTCAAGGACATTGACACTTCTTGCTTTCATGACCACTGTGCTCACATGCACTTGCACACATATACATACAAACATATATACATATAATTCAAACAATACAATTAGAAATACAAAACCACAATCATCATCTTTCTCTTCTGACTATCTCCACTATGAGAATGTTGCTGCAAGTATGCACATAATTATTTTTGTCTTCTGACTTTATTGTTTCTACCATTTTCCCTAAATTCTCTTTTTAAATAGAAGCAAACCAGTAAAGATTTTATGTTTGCTGGATAGTTCTCTCCACTTATGCCCATTGGCTAGAATATTATTTTCACTCATCCTGATGCAATTACATATGCACACCTCTGCCCCAAGTACACTGACATTGGATGGTATTAAAATTTTCTCTTATTCATTATTTTGGCCAATTCATCCACTGCATTTGGATACTTCAAATGTCAAATGCTCAGGCTACTTTCCCTCAACACAATTTAAAATCCCAATTCCATATGACTTGTATATTTCTAACTGAATCTTCCAGAATATATTTTTCACCATTGTGATATATGTTGTTTGTTCATATCCCTGCTTTATGCTTTGTATAAGAACAAAAATAAACTTAAATGAAGAAGCGAAAAAAATAAAATCAATTGATCATTAACCATAGTTGAACACTGTGATAAATGATGTAATTATACTGTCTTCTGTGACTTTCACTAATAAAAAGCCTAAAGCACAGTACTGAATTTTAATTTCCCTCCTACATGTAAATGAAATAAACCATAGCCTTTGGACTATACCTTTCTTTATGTAACATACCTGATTTAAAATACCAGTCCCATACACTTCTTTAAATATATAGCAATTTTTATTTCTGGCATATTTTGCAAATATTTTAAATATATTTGTTTCATGTTCTTAGTAAACAATGCCATTAAATAATAAACGAATAAGACAGTTTTATTAATTTAAATGTATTTTGAGAAATCTATCACTCTTGTAGAAAACAAGAGTTCTATGTAGGAGACAGAGAGCCAAGAATTTTATATTTCCACCTTTAATAATTGTTTGTGATGGACACATCCAGATATTGAAGAAAGAATGGTGTTTAGTTAAGATTTGTGTACTGTAATTCAGATGTTCCCTCTGGCATCCTCCAAAATAAATATTTGGTAAGCTCTGTAATTGACCTTGGCTGGGATGCCATGACTTCTCTCCATGAGGAGATTTCTTTGTTTGTAACTAGATAGATATCTGAAGATTTTATCTTGCTTTTTCTAGCTTCTATGTGTTGATCATGCTGGGAGGAGCATGCTAGGAGGTGCAAGTATCAAGTACAGTTTTCCACAGCTCCATGGAAGTACGTCTTACCACGGAGTGTTTTGTAAAATTCCGGTTTCCTAAGAATACAATGTTAAGTAAAGTTTTAAAACAAATATTTAAAAAGTTATTTTATGCCTCAAAAGTTATTGTTTTTAATTATAATCATTTATAGTATTGTAGAATATATGGTTTAATAAAAAGATTTTATTTTGTTCATTTTTAACTGCACATCTTTCAGGAGCCTCTGTAACTTCTTGAGAGCAAAATAGGTCCTTGGAGAAGTGAATTTATTCTTTCTGTCTACTTAGATCCAACTTTGTAATTCTGTTGAAGAGTTTATTTAGAAGCAGGTTAGGACATTGTTCCATATGAACAGAAAAAGGACAGCTGGTTAGTACAGAGGAAAAATAAGCATAGTTAAAAAATGTATAACTATGAAAAAAAGAAATATGAATGAAATACTGGACTAAGTTATTGCAATATTTGCAACATATTTCTTTCTAACTCTTTCCATTTCTGAGTTTTACCCCCACTAAATATAAATTTGGGCAGAGTAGGGATGCTACAAAATATGTTTCTGAACAATCTGGCATTAACTAAACCATACTTTGCAAAACCCAAGCTAAAGATAAGAACAACAACATATGGACGTTTACAACAAATGTGCGCATATGAGTATCTTTTTTATACTTTTTTTTTCTGAAGTTGTGAATACAGAAGGGAGAAAAATTCATTTGTAATAGCAATTTGAAATAATGTAATACAAAACTAAATACATAATAAAATAATATCAGTCAGAAATAGAGTAGTGCCAACAACTGTTCTTAGAATATAAGAAAGCAAAATAATAAAAAAATAGAAAAGCAAAAATGAATAAATAAATAATTTACTGAAATTTTAAAGTCATCAGTTTTTAATTTTGCATGCTAATGTTATGCCTGAAAACTTCTGAAAGCTAAGTTCAATTTTAATTTCTCATATATTACTATCAAATTCATTTAAATAACAATTAGTTGATTAAATTATGGGCTCATTTTTCTGATTCATGTGTGTGTTCACATGTGTGTATATTCATTATTAATTATTTCAAAGTGATTTTCTAATATAAATGTAATAATCTAAATATGATCTTTGTTAAATATGAAGAGATATCATAAAATATAACATATCTTTCTTCTCATGAGGAAAACATAAATGTGACAACTTCAGGTAACACAAAGTTTGAAGAAAGATGATTCTTTTACATTTATGTGGAGAGAGATGTAAGGACAAGTTAGAGGAATCACAGGTCCTGTTCCTTCTTCATTCCCCATTGTTGGCATGAGAGTATGTGGGTTACTCTGAAGCTTGAAGTTCATTGACTGACATCTTACCTCCTCTGAGGTAATGACATTCAAAGAAGTTGAGATGAGATAAAATTACAAAAGCAAGATCTTGATGAATTGTTCCTCCCCCAAAAGAGCTAGGTGACTGTGTTCATCCTTCCACTACTGAAGGATACAATATCAAGGCACCTTAACTTCTCAGACTCTTATATATCTGCTAGAACCTTCATTTTTTTTTTTTCTTTCCGAGACAGGGTTTCTCTGTGGCTTTGGAGCCTGTCCTGGAACTAGCTCTGTAGACCAGGCTGGTCTCGAACTCACAGAGATCAGCCTGCCTCTGCCTCCCAAGTGCTGGGATTAAAGGCGTGAGCCACCATCGCCCGGCATAGAAATGTTGTTCATTGTTCATAATGCTCCCAGGTTCTATTTTTGTACAGTTTTTTTCTTTTCGTTTTTAGTTTAGTTTTTTTTTTTTTTTGGATTTTCGAGACAGGGTTTCTCTGTAGCTTTTTATTTATTTATTTATTTATTTATTTTTAATTAATTAATTTATTATGTATACACATATATGCCCGCAGGCCAGAAGAGGGCACCAGACCCCATTACAGATGCCTGTGAGCCACCATGTGGTTGCTGGAAATTGAACTCAGGACCTTTGGAAGAGCAGGCAATGCTCCTAACCACTGAGCCATCATTTTGGCCTGTCCTGGGGATTTTGTTTTGTTTTGTTTTGTTTCATTTGATTTATTGTTGTCAATTGACACTAGGTAGCATTATTTGGAACAAGACACATCAATTGAAAAAAATCTCCATTCAGATTGCCTTTAGACAACTCTTTGGGGCATTTTCTTGGTTAGCGATTGATGAATGTACTGAGAGCACAGGGTATATTGGCTTATTCCATGATAGACTGTGATGTGGATTTCTAAACCAAGTAACTCACTTATTCTCCAAATTGTTTTTTGTCATGGTGTTTATCGCAGTAACAAAACACTGATATGGTTTTCTTTGGTTGATAAAATAAAGAAGTCTTATTTTTGAAACTCTTCAAAAATAATATGCATCCTAAGCATATTATTCAGCGGCCACTCCATAAACTCTCTCCATTCTTATCCATCTTGATTTATGCTCAGAAGGCAGGTCTATTGGGGCTAATGTGTGGGCTTCCTTGCTTTTTGGCTTTAGATTGAATCTGACCAATAACAATCAGTTAACTAACACTAGTTCAGAAACAAGAAGCACAAAGTGTAATTTCTTTCTTGTGGAAGAATTGTGTCCCACAACAGAGTGTCAGGTATTATATCCCATGTCCAGTCATAGAACAGTTGGATGTTTAATTAAGTTAACTGAATATGGCGGACAATGAGGGCTGCTGAAAAGCCAAGGACAATGGCACGGGGTTTTCATCCTACTTCTTGTTCTGGCTTTGTGGGGGCCTAGCCAGTTTGGATGTTCACCTTCCTAGAGCAGGATGGAGGGGGGAGGACTTTGGACTTTCCACAGGGCAGGGAACCCTGACTGCTCTTCAGACTGGAGAGGGAGGGGGAGAGGAGTGGGGGAAGGGGGAGAGGAGTGGGAGGCTGGGAGGAGGCGGAAATTTTTTTTTTCAATAAAAAAAAAAAGAAGAGAGAATCAACATGAAAGCACAAATACTAAAATAAAATAGAAACAAATGGTTTTTAATTTTGCAAAAATGCCATGCAGTGGTGGTACAAGCCATTAATCACAGCACTCCGGAGGCAAGTTGAAGCATTTTAAGATGTTTATGTTAATTGTGTGGGAGTGTGATATGTAGGTATGTAACAACCATGTGTGTTTGGGTAAGTGTACATTGTGGGAGTGTTCATATGTATGCGTGTGTATGAGTGGCTGGGTGCATGTGTGCCCCTGAGTGCGGTGATGAGGAAGGATGGACTAAGCTGTCAGACTCTCTGACACAGTTTCAGGATGTTGTGAACCTCCCTAACAAGTGCACTGAAAAAGGAGCAGAGTTTCTCTATAAGAATAGTTACGGTTGGCAAGAGACTTGACTCTAGAGGTGTACTCAGGTGTCCATGGAGATGTCCCCAGCTAGATCCTCGGGAGGAGAGGGAGCCTGAAATGGCCCTATCCTATAGCCATACTAATGAATATCTTGCATATCACCATAGAACCTTCATCTGGCAATGGATGAAGCTAGAGACAGAGACCCACATTGGAGCACTGAACTGAGCTCCAAAGGTCCAAATGAGGAGCAGAAGGAGGGAGGACATGAGCAAGGAAGTCAGGACCGCGAGGGGTGCGCCCACCCACTGAGACGGTGGGGCTGATCTAATGGGAGCTCACCAAAGCAAGCTGGACTGGGACTGATGGAGCATGTGATCAAACAGGACTCTCTGAAAGTGGCAGACAAGGAGGGCTGACTAAGAAGCCAAGGACAATGGCACTGGGTTTTGATCCTCCTGCATATACTGGCTTTGTGGGAGCCTTGTCTGTTTGGATGCTCACTTTCCTATACCTGGATGGAGGGGGGAGGATCTTGGACTTCCCACAGGGCAGGGAACCCTGACTGCTTGTTGAACTGGAGAGAGAGGGGGAGGAGGATGGGGGGAGGGGGAGGGAAATGGAATGAGGGGAGAAGGTGGAAATTTTTAAGTAAAAATTAAAAAAAAAGTAAAAAAAAAGAATAGTTACTTTTAACCACTGAGCCCCATAACTCCAATTGCAATGAGAATTTCTTGCACTATTCTACAACATATTAAGAATTTTAAAAAATAAAATTAAAGATAAACTACAGTTATTTTACAAAAATATACACATAATTTATTCCCTTAAACTCTAAAAAATAAAATATTTTTTAAGTATAGGCTTTGAATACTTAGAGACTTTCCTGTGTGGATATACCGAGTGATACAGTCCTTAACCTCATTTTATGTTGGCACCTTTTCTCATAAATATACCTGATATAAGTTGCTTTGTTCCATGACATGTCTGCACAGATGTGACACTCTTTCTCTCACAGTTAAGTTTGTAGATTAGAGAAATAAATGGGATGCGGTTCAGAGATTATGCCATTTTGATGAGGAGACACCCCCGTACTCCCAGTGAACGCAGAGAAGTGCATTTTAAGTCATTCTTTGAGCTACCTGTCAAACTTAATTTGTGTCAATTATTTTGTTTTTGCTATATCTTTTCAAGGTGGAGAATCACAAAGCAACATTTTATATTTTATTAGGGCTCATTTTCTTCAAGGAATGGTAGGTATTTTCCAGGCTATCTTTTAAAGGATTAAAAATTGACGTGCCTGCCTGTATTGCTAAATACCACAATGTCTGCAAATGCCTCTTCACAACACATAATTACTTCCTAGTACCTTGACTTTTCAGCTTTGCTATCCTGAGGAATTCAGAGCTTCAGAGGTTGCTTTTTTCATAGTATATTATTACTGACTCTGGGATATGCAGTAGTTTTGAGAAGGAGTTGATATTATCCCCTATGAAGATAGAGATTTGAGAGGACCTCCTCATATTTATATCAGGGAAAGAAAAAGAAAACATTATTTTGGGTCTGAAGTCTCACCCATTCACAACATGTCCAAAGAGACCACTGCTGTCTGCATTAGTCAATTTTTTTTGGAGCCATCTGCCCACACTGTGGGATATAGTACAGCCAGAATGAACACTGCAGGTACCTGGGAAACGTGCCAAGGTTTAGCACAGTCAAGATTAGTTATTTGCTGGCTGGAAGAGAAAAGAATTCCCTGACTAGAAGGAGATAGTGATTGAAAATTAAGAAAAGTTTTTGTTTCAAAGCATCAGGTTTTCACAGTTCCTGCGTGTAACTTTTAGTTTTCTCTCTCTGTCTGACATACCACACACACACACACGTTTGCCTTCCTTCCCATCCTTCTCTCTTCAAATTGTCAACAACAGAGATGAGCATTGTATTTTGCTCCCTCTCTTGGGCGACTAAGTCATTCTATCTCTTGACAGTTCTAAGCGGCCTACTGCAAAGGAACACTGTGTATATTCACATAAATTGACTGAAGAATAAAGGGAAACAAATATTGAGGGAAAATGTGTTCTCATCCTTTAGGCCTCAGGCCTGTTTTGCTAAATAATGCAAGTTTCCTCATCTTCCTTCTATATATGTATTTATTTTAAGATCTTTTTATAAAAAATGTTAAGCCAGGTAATTCAAAATTGTATTGGCAGAGAAACTTCTATGTGATGGTCAAATTTAGTACTTCGATATTTAAGTATACAATATTTCTGAAATAAGTTTTCATATGCTTAAACAGGATTGTCACAGAATGAGGACAAGTAAATTTTATGATTTACATTAAAACAGTCCAATCAATATTCCCATGTCAATAAGTCACATGCACTATGATGCTGAAATCAAAATTTGTTTAATATCTAAGCTCATTTGAAATATATTGCTTTGTATAATACTAAGTGCACAATTGGTACATAAATCATTTTCTTACACTTCTAGCAAAGAGAGTTTTGCTGGTTTTATTTATTTTTGACATTTATCTATAGTGCTTCACGAGCCAAATGAATGTGCATAAAATAATGTACCTATTTTCTATATCTTACTATACATTACTATTCCAGAATTTTGAATATTACAAATAAGATGTAAAGAATCATACAAGCTGATGACTGGGAGGACTGAGAATATGAACAAAGAGGTCAAGACCATAATGGGGACACCCACTGAAACAGCTTACTTGAGCTAATGGGAGCTCACCAACTCCAGCAAGGCAGGGAAGGAACCAGCATTGGACCAAGTTAGAGCCTCTGAATATGCATGACAGTTGTATGGCAGGGGCAGACTGTGAGGTCACTGGCAGTGGCAACAGGATTTGTCCCTGCTGCTTGTACTGGCTTTTTGGAACCCATTTTCTTTAGATAAATACCTTACTCAGTTTGGATATAGTGGGGAGGGCCTTGGTCCTTCTTTGGGCATTGTGCCTTGCATTCTCTGAAGAGTGGATGGGGCTGGTGTGGGGGGTAAGGTAGACGAAATTGGAAGTAGGGAAGAAGTGGGAACTCGGATGGTATGTAAAATGAAAAAAGATAGCTAGTTTCCTTTTAAAAAAATAAAAAAATGTACAAGAAATAATCGGTAATTAATATTATCTATGTATGATATATATACCGGGTATATAATTTTCCATACCAGGTAGATCATTTTAAATTAGACTTTGGGTAGTTTATTTATTAGTGAACAATTGCTTTGACTCTTCATTACAATACATGTCCATTTAATGTTACATAATTATTCATAACATATATGAAAATTATTTATTGATCCTCCAGGATGTCTCAGCAGGTAAATGTTTCTGACACCAAGGCTGATAACCTGAGTTCTATGTTTGGAACATGTATAGTAGCATAGAGCACATTGACCAGTGTTCTTCACATTTACGTGATGGTAGTCATGAATATATATTGCTTCTAGATAGCAAAAAATATACACATACATTCACACAAGCCTACACACATATGCGCATGCACACACACACATATATGCAGAGGAAAGTCATAAATCTATTTTTAAAATTTAACCCTAGTTTTTACTATTAAAGATACATAAATAAAGTCTCACAAACATGACTGCCTTAATATGAGATGAATCAGCTTGCTAACAGTAGGCATGCCTAAGTAGATGGGGAAAAGTCCATTGAGCCTCAACTTTACACAAAGAAGTACAGGTAGCTAAGGAATGCTAGGAGCAAGTAGTCTTCCCAAGAGAAGAGCTCACAGACTGGATATCCAATCCCAAATTGTTAGCTATGAAAATATACATATATGTAACATTACACATACTGAAAGGTTATACTTACTTAAATAATTGTAGTGTACATATATAAGTAAACACATGTATTAAAATTTTAAAAAGTTATTAATTTGGAAGACAGCAAAAGGTGTACAAGTGAGGGAAAGGAAAAGGAAAGGAGAAATATTGTATAATATCATAATCTCCAAAACAAAAAATAATAGTTTTTATATAAGTTTTTTTCAAATAATTGTGTTAATTTAATTTCCAAAAAATATTTTCATTATATATTATTAAAACATGAAGCATTAAATAGTAGAGTGTATATGTTTACTATTTAAAATCTTTAATTGAAATTTGATACATTTTAATGGCTTTATAATAATTGATATGAGTTAGCTGGGTTAAAATTTTTACATTTATGAGTATAAGAGGACCTTAAAAGAGATATACATGAGTCTACATAGAGGGGAGGAAAAGACAAGATTTCCTAAGTAAATTGGGAGCGTGAGGGTCACAGGAGAGGGTAGAAAAGAAGGATGGAAGGGGACCAGAGAAAAACGTATAGCTCAATCCTAAATGAGTTTATGTCAATGTGCTTCACTATTGAAAATATTTTACTTGATAAAAAAAGTAAATGAGATTTTGATAATTTGTTCAAGTATGACTACTGAACTTCTAGGCATGATGATTAAAATTTTAACACATGAGAGACCGAGACAGAGGGATTGTTGCAGGTATGCTGTCTATGCTACACACAGATTGACACTGTTATGGTCCATCAAGGGAAATAAAATAAAATACAGTGATGATATATTTCAGAAACCATTACTCTGTTTGCTTTTTTGGAAACTGCCATTTCCTCCTCATCTCATAGCAATTAAAGACAAACTTTCAGATACCATTAATAAAAAAGGAAGGAAGGAAGGAAGGAAGACTTAAGGGAAAGAGAGAGGAAGGGAGGGAAGGAAAGAAGATACTGACCTTAAAGAATAAATATAGCTTTTATACACAGAGTTATATTAACTAATTGGTAGACACTTTTCAAACATATTTTGTATAAAGAATATTACCTAGACTACTTAAAATTATGAGAGGATCTTATAAAGTTTAAACTATGAAAAATTTTATTAAAACAACTATAAATGTGATTTTCACTTTTATATGCCTATAGTGAACAATGTTTTTCCCAAATTGATATTTGCCTAAGAAGCACACCAAGAGACCTGACCCTCCAAAGATATTTGATTTTAGTTATTATGTGGCAAGTTTGACTGAAGCAGAATGCTCATTTCAGGTTGGACGTGGTAGCAAGCACCCTTCATTTTCTCTCTTTCTTTGATGGAAGCTGTTTGGTGCAGGTCTTTGAGCCGCCTGACTTAACAATTGTAAGAGGTTTCCACAATGCCTGGTCAAGGTGGCAGCTACCAGAAGCACAGGGAAGTGGCTGTCAGAGGCATGCCGAGAAAGTCCTGCTTGGATGTTTGGATGGAAACGGCTGCTGTTACCGGTTTAGTGTCAGAGTCCAGTGGGATTGTGGACAATGTTGCTGCCACCCCTAATGTGGCTTTGGCATCTACACCAACCACAACTACAGCAGCACTGTTTCCTGAAGAGAGGAGGAGTTGTTAACCAGCTACTTTATAGGTGTGACTTGAGCCCTCAGCAAAACAGATCCGGATTTTTTCGAACCTCCCTGCCACCTCAGGGAAGTTACAGAACCTTCCACAGATGCCTGAGCCACAGAAACATGACACCCACCACAGATGTCCTGTCGGTCACTCATTATTACTTGCTTTTGCTTCAGAAAGAGATTTCTGCTAGATGAGAGAAACTTGATTTGTATTTGGTCCATATAGCTTCAGATGATCTTCGGAAAATCCTTAATTGAATTATCCCGCAGTATCACACCCAAAGGTGCTCCAGAAATCCCCATGTCTGTCCTCAATGTAATAGGGAAGGATCATCTCCCTTGCCTATGATGGATATTTCTTGTGCAACACTCTTTTGAAAAGTCTAAAAACCTTAACTTCTCCTATACAGAACTCCCCAGAAACTTCAAAGATGCTTTTCAATAAAGCCTTGTCTGGCTGTTTACTTACAAATTGAGGCCTCTATCATGGTTCTGATTTTCTGATACAAGAAGAGCTGTTCTTTGATATTCATGGTTCGTTTTCAAATACAGCAAATGAACGTTCAGCAAGACTTCAAAATGCAGAAACTAAAAATGTGTTCTTGTCTTTGAAACTGTCTTTTCAGTGGTGGTTAAAGATGCAGATGAGGGGCCAATGAGACGTCTTAGCATAAGAAAGCTCTTGCTTGAAACCTGAAAACCTGAGTTCAGTCACAGGAACCCACGTGACAAAATAAAACTAACAAGTTGTGCTCTCACCACACATACACACACCCCTCCACCTAAATAAATGTGATCTTTCAAAAGCATTTAGAGGTCAAGAGAAGTCAAACCCAATATAAGACTTCTTAGAGGGAAAAGAAACAATAGAGACACAAAGTGCGTATAAAGATAAAAAAGTAATTAAAAATTGCGAAGGTTTATTGGGAAAAACATATAATACAAAGAAACAAGAAATATTCAAGAATAATTGTTTCCTAAAGATTTTAAAATAAACATGGCCCTGGCAATATATTTTTTATCAAATTTATAGCTTCTATAATTATGAGAGAATATATTCTGTGGTTTACAGCATCAGGCTTGGGGCCTCTGTGATGGAAAGGATAGGAAATAAGCAGGAGACATAATATGATTCTATGATTATTTGATGTTTGATAGGCTTGAATGTACTGGCACCTGAATAAACCATTGTGAATGGGCAACATCTATCTACTTATACCTTCACTGTGTCTTCTGCCTCATGCTCACAGTGTTTAGGAGAAAATATTTCCAGCATCTGCTCTTTCCGTTTATTGAGTTTTATTACACATTATACCAATTACTTTAGCTCTTATTATACTCTCGGCATTAATGTATATTCACTGAGAAGACAAAGAAATCTCTGATTGCAACTCTTGACTGTGTGTTACTGTACATATCTGTATATGCATGTGTGTGTTCTGTTCTTATACTTTGATTCGTCCTATTTCTTCTCTTTCTTTTTTGAGTATCCTGAACTCTTTTACTTTTATTTTTTTAAGTTTAATTTTCAGTTTTAATTTGTTTGGTTTTAATACAATTTTATTTTGTATTTCTTGTTTTGTTTTTGGTTTTGGTTTTTTGAGACAGGGTTTCTCTGTAGCTTTGGAGCCAGTCCTGGAACTAGCTCTTGTAGACCAGGCTGGCCTTGAACTCAAAAAGATCCTCAAGCCTCTGCCTCCCAAGTTCTGGGATTAAAGGCGTGCACCACCACTGCCCGGCTTTGTATTTTTTTAATTTTTTTTTATATTTTAGTTTTTATTCATTTTTACATACCAAGCACAGTTCCCACTCTTTCCCCTCCCCCACACCCCAACCTACACCTATTTACTCCTCAGAAATGGGGAGTCAACAAAGCCTGGTATATCCAGTTGAGGCAGGCCCAAGTCCCTCCGCCTGCCCTCCCCTCCTCCTATCAAGGCTGAGCATGGCATCCCACCATATGGAATGGGCTTCAAAAAGTCAGCACATGCACTAGGGATGATAGATCCTGGACCCACCTCCAGGGGTCCCACAAAGAGACCAGGTTACAAGACTGTTCCCTACACAGAGGGTCTAGATCTATCCCATTTAGGACCACCAGTTGTGGGTCTAGAGTTTGTGAGCTTCCACAAGCTTGGTTCAACTGTCTCTATGGGTTTCACTGTCATGATCTTGATACTCCCCCTATTCACCCCCTCCATCTAATCAATCCCCCCTTCTTCTCTTTGATTGGACTCCTTCCTGTAGCTCAGCCTAGTGCTTGGATGTGGATCTCTGCACCTGCTTTCATCAATTACCGGCTGAAGGTTCTATGATGCCAATTAAGGTAGTCATCAATCTGATTACAGGGGAGGCCAGTTCAAGCACGCTGTCCACTATTGCTAGAGTTCTTAGCTGATGTCATCCTTGTGGATTCCTGGGGATTTCCCTAGCATCAGGTTTCTCCCTAGCCCCATAATGGCTCCCTCTATGGAGATATCTCTTTCCTTGCTCTCTCACCCGCCCCCAACTGGACCATCCTGTTTCCTCATGTTCTTGTTTTTACTGCCCCTGTCCTCAGTTTATCCAGAAGATCTCCTTATGTGGCAGGATACAAGATTAACTCAAAAAAATCAGTAGCCCTACTATACACAAATGACAAATGGGCAGAGAAAGAAATCAGAGAATAATTATCCTTAATAATAGACATAAATAATATAAAATATTGTGCGGTAACTTTAACCAAACAAGTGAAAAACCTATATGACAAAAACTTTAATTAAGTCTTTGAAGCAAGAAACTGAAGAACATAATAGAAAATTGAACCTTTTAATGTCATATTCAGCACATGGATCTAACACCTTAACAGAGTATACTTTAACATTAGCATATTATTAGATCCTTTTTCTTTATTCACGTAAACAAATAGAATCTACTGCTGACTTAAATGCCACTCTGACAAACAATTATGGATGGAGCAGTGGGAAAGATGGAGTAATGGAAATATATATGAACAGTGGAGATGGGCAGAAGTAGAGAAACAATGGTGATGGACATAATTCCCGTGTGCTCCTTCAGGGTAATATCAATAAACAAAGATACTAAAACTTAGAATCAGTATCATAAAAAGTCTTAGTTGGAAAATATATTGGAAGCAGTCAAGAAAAGCAAACATGCTTGAAACTGATTTTGTTTTGTCTTTGTTTCTGTTTTTTTTTTTTTTTTTCAAGGCATGGTTTCTTTGTATCTTTGGAGCCTGACCCAGAACTAGGTCTTCTAGACTAGGCTGACCTTGAACTCAGTTTAAGATCTCAGAGAGATCTGCCTGTCTTTGCATCCTGAGTGCTGGGATTAAAGGCAAGTACCACCAGCACCCGGCAGAAAAAAATTAACTTTTAAGGGATTCTATATTTACAGGTTTTTCAGTCCATGTAAGGTTATTATTTTGATTTATTTTTCTGTGTTTCTTACTATTCTTGTGAGGCATGCATTCATTAGTATTCAGTCCACTGAGTAGAAAACCATGAAGAGCCATGCAAAGCCATGACATATAGCTCTCTGGTCTATAGTTGTTTAATTTTGGAACATGAACACACACATATACATGCACACATATACATGCATGCATGCACACACAGCCTAAAGTTTAAAAACACCTATTTTAAATTCACACTGTACAAGTATTCATAACCAAATCATATTTTTAAAAATGAAATGTAGTGCTAACATATATGTTTGCAATAATGTACGTGAATTGTTATCTGCAAACTTAAAATGAAATGAGAAGAAATGTGGTTTGGTAATGAGAAAGAACAGATAATATAGTAAATTAGTACATGATAGAGAAAATGAAAGTGAAAGTTTGAATATATGACATAGAGAGAAAAATCAACAGATTTTGTTGACCAATTTGATGTTTGTGTAGGCAGCTTGAGCAAACAAGAATAACATCACATTTGCAGTTTATATTCTGCTCTTAGAAAAGAATCAATATGTTAGATAATATTTGGAGAGGAAAATATCACTTCAAGTTTGTATTTGAATATAGACCTTTTCTAGAGGGTTTGAGGACACCACAAGAACACAGCCACATAATCATCTAAGCAGGGATCATAGGGGATCACACAGTTTGAACATGACTTTGCATGGGCCTGCACCAAGCCCCCTGTATAAATACTGTGGTTGTTTATTTTAGGGTTTTTGTCTGACTCCTTATAATATGAGTGAGGACTCCCCAATCTCTTTGCTTACCTTCGGGACCCTTTTCCTCCTCCTGGGTTGCCTTGCCCAGCCTTGATATGAGGGTTCTTGCCTTGTTATGCCATATTCGGTTGATATCCCTTGAAGGCCTGTTCTTCTGTAAAGAGACTTGGAGGAGGAAGAGATCTAGGGGAGAAGAGAGGTGGAAGGATGAAAGATGTATGGGAGGGGGGAAGGCTGTAGTCATGTTGTATTGTGTGTAGAATGATGAAATAAATAAAGAAAAATGAAAATTAATAAAACATAAAATAAAAAATGATAATTCAAAAATCTGATGATTGTTAAAACCACAAGAGAAAAAATGTCAGAAAACATAATGCTCTCCTTTCTCTCTCTATATATATATATATCTTAATGTGTATATAATTATACACATTATATATAATATATTATTATATATAATATAATATATTACTATATTTATTAATTCAAGTTATATATAACATTCATATGTGTGTATATATGTATGTAAGTCCTGTGCCATTCCTGCTCCACATAATGCATGGATAAAGAGCTTGTCAAGGAGGTTTAAGAGAACATAGAAATGCTTCAGTTCCAAAGCACCTTTTCCTTACTTGAGCCACAAGGTAAGTAAAGGCAGAATGTCCATCTCCTTCAATATGGGACAGATCTTTGAGTAAGGTAATTGTGATGCTGAACATTATGTGAGCTATCTGGACATAGTTATTTTCAGCAGCTATAAAAGTAGCAGCTGTTAGATAAGCAGAAATGGGACATGTAGCATTGGCTGGTATAATATGAATAAAGAGACCAAACAGTGCTAAATAAAAATTCAATTCAGCAGCAATATGGATTGAGTTTCTCAGTACAAATAAGCAATTTTATTGATTTCAACAGAAATTGTGTCCTTGTAAATTCTTAGAAATTGATTTAGAATAAAGAAACTGAGCCAGAAGACAATTTTAAGTGGTTATACAGTAGCCACTGAAAGGAGTAAACGTGTTTGCATGCCTATGTATATGTTGTGAATGTGTGTACATTTGTGTATACATGTGTTGATGCTGTGTTTGTGGGTGTGTGTGTGTAAGTTGTGTATGGCATGTGAGTGTATGTGCATGTGTATATATGTATATGTGCCAGTATGTGCATGTGTGCCTGTATATGTTCAAAGTGTGTATGTATTTTTACCTACATGCATGTGCTTTTGGCGGTTTGCATGTGTGAACATGGGTCTTCTACTGAGTGTAAGCATGTTTGAGAATTAGTGGAATGTGTATATATATTAGGACTGGGATTGCACTTGGGACATGACACATGGCAGGTAAGAATTTTTCTAAGTGAGATATATCTCCATCACCTAAAATAATATTTGAAATTAAATCTGTTCTTATATTACATCTGCTTAATATTACTTAGAAATATCTAACTATGCTTAGTTTGAAACATGTTTTGTTTGGAGATCTACTAAAGGTGTTCATTACTATATACTTCTATTCAGAATTTAATGCTAGTCTTTGTCCATTTTTCAACTCATTTCACAGTCTGTTATGTTTTATTTCTTTTCTTTATTCAAAATAACTTTATTGTAATTATTTTATTATTTAAAAGTATTCTAATTCCACATGTTTATTATACCCTCTGTGGTACAAACACACATGGATCCAACCTGTATTGTTTATATCCAATATTGCTTTCTACTCTTCCTTACACACTCCCATTTTCAAAATTGCTATGTATGTGTTTTTGTGATATTTATTCTTGGTAGACTTTTCTGACTCTTAAGAAAACACTATTATCTATTTTCTCCAGGATAAAATTGCTTCTATATTTTTTTCACCAAAATGTAAATACTTTTTTCATTGTCATTGTTTACATTTGAGAGAGTATGGAAGAAATATTAAAGAAATTTTTCTTGTAAAAATCTGATAGAGAAATTCATAGTGACAGAATTTTAATTAATAAATCCTCATTTCTTTATAGGCCATCTTTCTCTCAAAGAGTATCAGATTCAAGAAAGTAGATAGGTAATTTAATTTTATATGTTTTCATTAGCCACTGAAATGACAGGGTGGTTAGGAATACAATTTTCTTGCAGAGGCTCTGAGTGATTCCCCAGGACCCACATCAGGTGGCTCACAAGTGCCTATCATTCCACTTTCAGGCAATCTTTCATTTGCCTTGAACCTCTGCAGAAAACTGCACCACACATACTAGAAACTTAGTCTTCTGATCATGGGAGGAGATAAATAAGCAGAGGTCAATATTTAGGATATGTATGGCATATAAAAGTTCCTTCTCTTTATGTTGCAAATCACCAAGAAAGATTTTTCCTTCCCAAGACAAATGTCCCTTGCAAAAGAATGACTCTTCAGACATCACCCAAGTTTGAAACATCACAAAGTAGATTGGGATGACCAATGTGCAAGAAATTATATTTTAGGAGGGCACGAGACACTTTTTTGCAGTTATTTTGTGAATGATATATCTTGAGCTCCAAAAAGTAAAACAAATTAACCAGCAAGGAAAAACAAAAACAAACACAAGCTCAAATACAACAAAGAAACAAACAAAACCTCAAGAAACAAACTAGTTCACACTTAAGATATTCACTAACAGTTTACCCTACCATGACTGTATGACAGTACAATTTTACTGCCACATATTTGTCAAAGAAGAACAACAACTGCTTTCTGCAAAATGACTTGTAAGCCAACTCCACAGGAGCTAATTTTTGATAACCCAATGCTAATCAACCCTCATAGTTTTATAGGCAAATAGGTACATAAGTTATAGGCAAATCAATAAATTGTACCAGGAATATTATTCAAGGAGACTGAAGGAGCCACACTAATGATGCCTAAAGCTGCGTGGAACCAAGAAAAATAGATACAAAGAAGAATAGTCTTTATGGAAGGACTTACTAAAAGTTTCAAGAAATGTAACTGCTGTAGATGTCAAATGTAGATTTGGAGGTGATAGCAATAAATAAGAAATAATTTACAAGTCTCACAGAAATATCTATTTATTAATTGGGATTCACTTTTATAAAGTAATATGCCTATTATATATCATCTAATCATGCAGTTTAAAATCTTATATATAATTTTTTACACCATATATAAATGTAGAAACTGCAATGATATAAAAATGGTGTATTAGTAATCTTTCTTGTTGCTGTCATCAAATACCTGGGCTGTAGTTTATTTTTATATTTTTAATTGCTTTTATTGAGCTATGTATTTTTCTCCACTCCCCTACCTTTCTCCCACTGCCTATCTACTTTCTCCCATGATCCTCCCAGTTGACTCATGATACCTTATCTTTTTCTACTTCCTATGTAGATTACATCATGCTTGTGTCTCTTAGGGTCCTCATTGTTGTCTAGGTTCTCGGGGACTGTGAACAGTAGGCTGGTTTTTCTTTGCTTTATGTCTAAAAGCCACTTATGAGTGAGTACATATTATATTCGTCTTCCTCAGTCTGGGTTACCTCACTTAATACAATGGGCCACAGCACAAAATGAAGGGGAAGATATGATAACACAGCCATGTAAAGTATATTGTCCCAGTGCTCTGTAGTCAGGAAGTAAAGCCCAGAAATGAAGGACAGCCAGGATAAAAGACTGCAAGATCATTACACTGTCATCTACTTCCTCCAAAACTCATTTTGTTTAGATTGCTTAAATTATTTTAATTGTATGTTTGATGTGTGTTAATTTATGTCTTGATTTTATAATAAATTAGAGGTTTATAATTTAGGAGTATAATTTTATAGTTTTATAATTATTATTAAAGTGTAGTTTTATACTTTCTATAATAAAATTATAGTATTAATAGTGTAATTTTTTTTGACTGAGCAAGGTATCCCTAAAAAGAGAAAGTGCTCCAAGATGCCAGATCAAGTACTAGGGATATATCTTGGCCCTACTGCCAGTAGCCATGCAGACTTCCCAAACCTTACAACTGTTTCTCTCATTTGGTGGACCTAATTTGGTCCTATGAAGGTTCCACTATCATCTGTCCAGAGACAGTGAGCTCTCACTAGCTCAAGTCAGCTGGTTCTGTGGGAATCACCATCATGGTCTTGACTACCTTGCTCATATCATCGTTCCTCCCTCCTTTGGACTGGTTTCTGGAAGCTCAACCCACTGCTTTTCTGTGGATCTCTTTATCTGCTTCCATCAGTTGCTGAATGAAGGTTCTATGATGACAATTAAGGTAGTCATGAATCTAATTATTGGTGGAGGGTCTTGGTTCTGCCTTGAAGTGATGTTTCAGACTTTGTTGACTCCCCATGGGAAGACTTACCCATTCTCAGGGGTGGATGTGGGTGGGGTGGGAGGAAAGGAGGGAGTGGAAACAGGGATAACTATGTAAAATGAAAAAGAAGTATTAAAAATAATAGTAATATAAGAAGTAGTGTGATTTATATATAGTACTCTTTTTATTTGAAATGTCCACATGTACTTAGGTGTTTCCATCAGGAGGACTTTTGCGTTACTCCTGGAATATAATGTGGAAGCAATTACATAGAAGAAGATAACTTTATCTTGTTAGCTAAAAAGTTTCTGCCTGGGTTTTACACTATGTTTATGTGTGTGTGCGTATGTGCAAATATATCACCCAAGGGAGTCAGTCAATTCCTAGCAGATCTTGCTCCAGTAAAGTTCATAGCTCCCCTTTAGATTGGTATAGATATTGTTATGAAAAGGTGAAGTTTTAGAGTAAACTGGAAACAAAGTTAAAATAAGAATCCATGGCCTGAAAGTAAATTTGGAAAAGTAAGCATAAGGAAAGTCGCAGTGCGTTTTGCAATAGAGTGTTCTCATTTTTACTCCCTATTCCAATAATATGTAAAAGTTACAGAACACTGCCATCTAATTTTGCTTTCCGTCAATGAGGTGTATGTGGTAAAGCCTGACATCATCTCTATTACAAAGTGTACTATATGAAGACAGTTTAAAGTAGGCAGCAGTCAGGGCAACCTTTCTCATCTTAACAAAGAGGAAGGGTTGTCTTTCAGTTGTATAAGGAATGTTCTATCAATGACTGAATTGTTGAATAAATACAAAAGTCATAATCACAGCGACCACAAAAGCAAGTATAAGTGGGATGCAGACACCCTACTTTTTGTGAAAACATTGTATCCTAGGCAATCCTTCAGGATGTATCAGTTACTAAGCAGTTTGTCACATCCTGAAATCCACTTTTGTGAAATCCACTCAGGCTAGTGGAATATTTGATTTCTAAATTCTAACTTATATAAACTTATGTTCTATGTAGGAGAAATTAATATGGCATTCAGTTTTCCTACACAGATACATATTTGCATCCCTCTTCAAACCTGCAGTTTTAGAATAAAATTCACCTTAATTTTGCATGCAAATAATAAAAATTCATTCAATTTCAGATTTTATTCATAAGCCTGAGGTATATAATCTCACATATGGGTTCTTTACATAAGGGTGTGCATAAAAATGTCAGTGCATATAAGAGTTCCTAAAGCAGTGAAAATCTATATTCTCTCTTTTCCTTTCAATGCTATCTCCAGTGGGATTGCATTTTGCTTGTCACTTCTGTAGCTTGCTGGAAGTAGGAAGAGAGAATCCCTGTTCTCCTCCTAGGTATCATCACTTAAGAGCACACTGTAAGCTTAATCAACATGCTTGAGGTTTAAAGAGAATTTTCCCATTATTTATGAGGTCCTGTATCAACTACTTATTTGGATTTGTAGATATTTCTTATTTTAATAACTACTGAATATAGAATGAGTATCAAGCTACTTGAACTTTTGCAATAGAATACTAAGTGTTAGTAAACAGAAAGAGAGCACAACTTCCCTATTGTAAATGCTAATGAAACTTATGTCACGGCTATAAATGTTAAATATTACTTTAGGGTCAAATGTGTCAAAAAACATTGAATATTTACTGGTATTTAAAGAATATAGTTGTTCATGTGCTTTTACATCATCTAACATTTATTATGCTAAGAACCTAAGTGTGTTAGAGACTCCAAATTGGGACTCAGTTAGTTCACAGAAAGTCCCCTATTATGCTAACGTCATGGAACAATAGCACTCTGTTGTTGAGCTCCATTTTAAATGGTACATCTATTATTACACTAATGATTACAAACCATATGGTGTAACCAATGGGGCTGTCTTTAAGTACACTAATTACATCAAGTGCAGGCAATAAAACAGGTGCTAAAACAATGTTCCTGTACATTTTTTTCATTTACTGCTCCATAGAAGACCTTTAGTGCAGAGATTAGAATTCCAATCCATTTCCATAGGCTCCCCTTTGACATTCAAAGATGCTGCTTAGCTATCCAGTCAATTTCCATTGGAACAGTGCATATTGTATTTGTTAGTGATTCAATAAATGGATTTCTTAAATGGAGACAAAGGGGTGAAATAATTGCAATCTAAAATGTTATCAATGTTTATTGGTTTTTTAAAGGTCCATTTTATCTCTGATATATTGTACTAGTCTTTACTTCTAGATAATTTTGTGTTAGTAAGCCTGAAGTTGCATAGCCTGGAATTAAGTTCAGAGTTTTGCCTAAAATTTATTATGTATAAGAGTTATAGAATTCTACTCAGTATCATCCGTATGCCTCAGATTCTCTGCATATTTAATGGCTTAATTCATAATAACAAACTCATAAAACGGAAATGAACTTATTAATTTATGTTAAAATTTACCTCTGACACTGTAAATACCAAATACATGCTAACTGTTACTATAATAAAACAGTTACCTTACCTGCAAGTATATAGTAGCTACTATGTACCTCAATCAAATAATATGTATGAAGTTAAACGACAAGTTAGTTTAGAACAATAGTAAGTGATAGATCAAAAAATCATTCATATTGCTCAAATTCTTATACAACTCCCAAACTGTAAAATATAACCAAGCCTGTTAAAGTATTCTTTAATTGCTAACTATGAAGTTACAATAAAACCTATAAAGTTCAGTTTTTGGAAAGAGAGAGAAGGGGTGAGAGAAAGAGAAAAACAGAGAGGAGAGAAAAATTTGTAGAATTAGGAAGTAAATAGGCTACTTTCAAATCAATGTTTTATTACTGACTGTAAATAAAAATTGGTTCCCAAATTACGAGCCTTTAATGAGAAAACACCTTTACTGGGACAACATTGGTAATTCCTGTGTTTTGACATAGGAGATCACAGTTAGAATAAATCTCAAATATAGGATGCTACTGCTCCACTTAGGCTGAAATAACAGCATAAAGAACAGAGATGTTGTTTTTGGGAATGAGGTGACATTCTTACATTCACCTAACCTCAGTGCCCAGAAACAGTCAGACATCCCTGTTGGGCTTTGCTTCTGAATGGCTGTGGCTCACAACACACTCCATCCAACCTCAACAGACCTTTTTTCTTACCTGTGAGACCCTAATTTCTTTTTAAAGAGATTAGACAATACATGAATGGCAATGAATATTTGCCACAGTATGATGTCATTAAAAATAAAGTTCAAGAATAAGGAGGACACTATGCCTTGCTGCCAAACTAGAGACATTTTCAGTTGTCAGATATCAATTAAGAGAGGTGGAAAGAGTTACCTTGAAAACCTTGAATGAGGGAGCCATGAGTTTTTTACATACCACAGTCTTGAGGTGATACACAGATTAATGTGTGGTTAGTGAGAAAACAAGCACTAGGGAAATTAACAGAAAACTACTAGGATGATCCCAGCTAAGAATCTAAGCAGTAGTGGAGAGGTTACCTAATCTGTACTTTCTCTGTAATCAGATTAATGACTACCTAATTGTTATCATAGAACGTTGATCCTGTAACTGATGGAAGCAGATGCAGAGATTCACAGCTGTCTACTGCTCTGAAAGCCTGGAGTTCTGTCATAGGGAGGAGTGATATTACAAGGAAAAGGGCAAAGACCATAATGGAAATACCCATAGAAACAGCTGACTCGAGCTAGTGTGAGCTCACTGATCCCAGACTAACAGCTGGGAAACTAGCAAAAGACTGAACTATGCCCTCTCCATGTGGATGACAGTGTGGCCTGGGCAGTTTGTGGGGCTAATAGCAGTGCAACTGGTATTTATCTCTAGTGTAAGTTCTAGCTCTTTGGAGCTCATTCTCTATGTAAAGATACCATGCTCAGCCTGGATCCCGGGTTTGGGACCTTGGTCCTGCCTCAAGTAATAATGACAGACTTTGTTGACTTCCCATAGGAGGCCTCACCTTCTCTGAGGAGTGGATGGGAGGTGGGGTGTGGGGAGAAGGTGGGAGAAGTGGGAGGATAACAGCAAGGAGAGGGACTTCTGAGGATTGGTATGTAAAATATGATTATTTAAAAAAAGAAAGAAAATAAAAGAGGAGGAAGCAAGTGCTGTGAACTGAGGGTCCATGAAACAGACAGACTTGGGTGTGAGGCAGCAGAGGGAAGCCCTGCACTAATTGTAGCATATTAACAGTTAATAGACAATTTTAACACACCAAATAAGATTTTCCCTATCTCGCTTGCTTTTTTTTTCTTTTTCCCTCTCCCCAAAATTTCTTCCTTTCACTATTTATTCAACACTTGACATCTGTGTTGATTTTACTATTAGGAATACTAGGAATGGAAAAGTAGAGAATTCAGATTAGAGGGAAATTAGGGCTCATACCATAGTAAAGAGAAAGAGGAATTGATGTAAGTATAACCTCAATTTTTTTAAGCCGGGCGGTGGTGGCGCACGCCTTTAATCCCAGCACTCGGGAGGCAGAGGCAGGCGGATCTCTGTGAGTTCGAGACCAGCCTGGT
>NW_004949104.1:2379435-2394196 GCF_000317375.1 Microtus ochrogaster
AGAGGGAAGCCCTGCACTAATTGTAGTATATTAACAGTTAATAGACAATTTTAACACACCAAATAAGATTTTCCCTATCTCGCTTGTTTTTTTTTTCTCTTTTTTTAAAATATACTTAAATAAAAGAACTTTTGGGTGCACTTTCATGGTAAAGATAAAGTGCAGTTATCAAAAGAACATGAATGTGGAGTCCCAGTCATTAGAAATTTATAGCACAGGACTGATACATTTGGAATAAATGAATTTGGATATTTAAAAGAGTGTTGAAGGCAAGTACTAAGCCATTGTAGCAAATAATGTTAATTTAAAGGATAACACTATCCTTCAATTCTCTGTATCCTGACACTGTCTTTTATAAGCCTCTTAAATTATCTTAGAATCTACTAATAAGACTAGTTCCTTATTTATCTTTTGTAATCAAGCATTGATGTTATGCTAATTAATCCCTGTCAATTACTGAAGAAATGAGAGATTTAGTTAATCAACAACTCTAGCATGATGATGCATATTTTATTTAAGTTGATATGTAAGCAATGGGATTTCAGTGGAATGCTGTCATTATATAAAGAAGCACTTCAAAATAATTTGAAGATATCAACATTTGTTATAGCTAATACATTAATATACCTGTTGCAATACTTGGAATTATGGCAGCTTCTCACTGTTTTATATTTCTACATCTTCAAAGAAAGGTATTATTAAATCTACACTCTCTTTTATTGCTCGTGATTCATGTAAGGATTATATAAACAGACTATAGATTTGTGAAACTTCCAGTCAGTTTGCTTGCAATAAAATAGCAAACAATCAGATGTATGTACTTCATAAAGAAATGATGTTATTTTGATCTCAAAGAAGGTATTTAAAGAGATAACATTTGATCTTACTGAAAAAGAGTCCAAGTCTAGAAACAAAAGACTGAGGATTTGCCAGGACAGACCTTGATTCCTAATCTAGGTTCCAAGGGAATATTTTGATCCACTAATATCTTCCAAACTTGACAAATCCATGACTTAACAGCTTCAAAGGAAACTTTCCTCTTAAGGATACCCAATGCTGCCTAATGATCCAGAACCAAAACAATGGGGATGAAGATTCTAGCAAAGGAAACTTTGAGAAACAAATTATCCAAAATTTAGAGTTGTTCACCTTTTCTGAAAGTTCAAGTACATTTCATAATTCAAAACATATTCATCCATATAAATAATCATAAAACATTAACTTGTTCTTGTAAAAATCAAAAGATCAGTAAAAAGTCATTTCTTTTTGACTCTTTACTATCCAAAAATACTGTAAATTTTTTTGCTGCTTTGAGTGCATACTAACAAAAGTAAATGATCTGTTCCTATTATAAGATGGCAATACAGTGGGAAAAGACAAACCCTTTTTATCTCCAAAAGGAGAAATTGAACAAATGAAGTAGCAGTTTTCTACTCACAATAAAAATCTGGGATGTAAAAATTAAAGAGTAATAATCCAAGCTTGTCATCTTGGGCACACTGATATGGGGGTGACTGAGCATCAAGACTTTCAGAGTTCTTCTTAGCTGCACTCCTGTCTTGTAGTAATATATGAATTCTTAAAGGTTTTTCATGTTGCATTTTCCCCTAATCATAATTACATCTTCATGTAGTTCCCCTTCTTTGTTTTGTTTAGAATTTTCCTTCGAATGTAATCCCAGGGTTATCATTGAAGCTAGCTCTTAAATTTTTGTATAAATACACAAGTGTCACTGTCTCTAAGCTTTTCTTTAGTTTTTTTTTTTTCACAAGTTAGAAACTTAGCTGTGTGGGATATTTTTCTGAGGTCATCACTCCCTTTTTTTCCAGATCTTACTCCATTATCTTCTTGAACACAGGATTTAGTTTCATTCTACTTTCTGGTGTTCTTTTTCTCCTCAAGTGTTTTTCATTGCTGAGCTTGTTCTTTTTCATTATAAATCTTCATCAGAGTTGCTACTAATATCCACAGAACAGAATCTATCATAACTTCTTTTGAGAATTCCTCTGCCAATGGAGTTAATACAAAACTCTTTACTTTGGCCTCAGGCAGACATTTCAGAAAAACGTTAAAAACCAGCCACTTTCATCACCAAAATATCACAGTACCAGTCTGTAGGCCACATACTATTATTCTTCTCCTATGAAATATCTTATATCCTAAAGTTTATGAAATCATTTAAACTAGGATATAATATAGAAAAAAACTTTGCATTGGTATGGACTTTGATCCTTTGATACAAACTTAAGGTCAATTTATTGTACTGTCTATATGTATTTCTGCTCTTTTTTAAGATATTATATTTGTGTAGCTCATTTAAAAATGTAACATAGAATTAAGAAATATATATTAACAAATAGCCACCTATAATAGTCAAACTGTAGTCAGATGGATAGATATTCTACAAACCTTTCGAAGACCTACAGACTATGGCAGTTAAAATGTTTTAAGCATTTAGTCATTTCTTGACAGTGAGACATTTCTGCTTCTGGTAGCACCAATTGCTTCAGAGAGATTGAGAGATTGATGGGCATTGAAGACATGCATTATGGAATTTGACTTTAATGTGATGAGGCTAGCCATTTAGGCAAGAAACCGCTATTTCCTGGATGCTTGATGGTATGTTGTATATATTAGACATGCAGAATGCACAGAAAAATGACTGCTGAACTTGCTAAAAGAAGGTGAGATAATCCTTCATTGTTCCTGCTTCCTGAAAGAGTCTGCTAGACATTCTGCAGGACACAGAAGAAAGTGACTGAGAAACTGCCAAAATAGGCAAAACAGTCTTTCATATTTCCTGCTACATGGAGAAATCTTCCAGATATTATAGGCCTTAGGCTGAAGATAAATGTCCCAATATTACAGAATAACTTTGGGTGACTGTTCAGGCAGCAAGATGTTTGTCAGTTCCAGAAATTTGGAATTTGCTTCCAGTGTACTTCCTGTTTACTTAGGTAATATTCTATTCTTCTGCAGTCTTTGAAAAGTTGAAGACAGATAGTTATAGTTTTCCTTAGTTATGATAAAAAATAAATTAGATACCAATATTGTAACTGTACCTCTTGCCTGATACCTATTTTGTTGTATGTAATTTAACTATGTTAAAGTTAAAGAAAAGGAAAGATGATGTGAGATGTCCTTATGTATATATGTTGCTTTTATTGGTTGATGGATAAAGCTGTTTGGGCCCATCACATAGCAAAATAAAGCCAGGTGGGAAATCTGAGGAGAGATATGTAGAAAGAGTAGGTGGAGTCAGAGAGACACCATGTAGATACTGAAGGAGAAAGACACAGAAAACTTACTGAGGTGATTCACAGATTAATAGAAATGGGTTAATTTAAGATATTAGAGCTAGCTAGCTAGCTAGAAATATATTTGAGTCATTGCAAAACAGTCTTGTAATTAGTATAGTTTCTGTGTGATCATTTGCGTGTGGTGGCTGGGAAAGGAATGAGCAGTCTCCGCATACATCAAATGGAGGACATGTTGGCATACAGGCAGACATGGTGCTGGAGAAGTAGCTGAGAGTCCTGTATCTTACAGGAAACAGGAAATGGTCTGGGACACTGGGTGTTATCCTGAGCATTGTAAACCTCAAAGTCTGCCTCCATAGTGACACACACCCTCCAAAAGGGTCATACACACTCCCATAAAGTCATACCTCCTAAGAGTGTCACTCCCTGTGAAATTATAGGAGTTAATTACATTCAAACTACCAAAGTCATTGGTAACTGTAAGCTAACCACTAATTCAATACATTCTTTTATAGGAGTTGTCTTGGTCATGGTGTCTATTCATAGCAATATAACAGTGACTAAGTCACATCAACCTTTGTTCATTATATAAAAGCATTATGTCTTCCTGTAACTGATAAGGAGAGAGGACCATCTCATTACGGTATGTTAGACATATAATGTGTCATTCAGTTATAATTTTAAAATTCATAAGATTATTTACTGAAAATATATACAATTTAGAAAGAAGCAACTGAAAAGAAAAAATGTATTAATTTTATAAATAGATAATATACATCCAAAAGTGTAAGTGACAATACACAATATATGTAAAGAAAAAAATCAAGTTGTTCAATCAATTTTGGAAAAGTTTTATCACTGATGTATTTTAGATATTTTATATTTTCAAATGATTAAAGAAACAAAAAAGATAAGTGGCTTACTTCCCTACTGCTAGTTTGTCTGTGTTTTGGCTATACTAACTGTAAACAGCTGGGAAATGGACACAGAGCTCGTAATAAGGCAATCCAAAGTTTAAGAACATTCTCATGACCAAATCTTGTAATGCAAAAGCAAAACAAAAGGGGAAACATGAATATGAATTAGAAACTTTTGCACATTTAGTTTCTAATTTGTTTCCAAATGATACTATCTATCTCATTTTAAACAGCATATAGCAAATAAATATTTTCTCCAGTTATCTAAACAGTACATGTAAAACTTAGTGTCATATATCTAGGCATCACAGAGTAAAATCTATAATTCAATAGAATATATTCATAGAATCCATTCAGATTTGTCTTTTCTGATTATCAACATTATTATTGCCATTGGCAGGTAAGTTCATATCCATTCTCTGGATTTTAGTAGCTATTATCTTGCAAGGTTGTAATATATAATGCATGTTGTTCAGGCAATCATGCTGACAGTGTTAACTCCTGAGAGTTACTAAATCCAAGCATGTCTGTGCTATAATAAAAACTGTAAAGTACATAGTTATTGCTTAATCAATTTTATATCTCCTTCATTGTGAAAATTTGTAGTACAGAAGAAAGCTCGGACTGAAATTTTTATGTCATTCATACATTTTAATTTAATGGCTTCATTTCCAAGCATTTATCCCAAAGGCATAATCACACATCAATATACTCGGAAAGTTTATTATATACAGTATATAATTAAACCTTGAAATATATATTTTGAGAATATACTTGGTAAGATAAACATGTGAAAAACACATATAAGCCTTTACAACAATCGCACCATGCAAAATTATGTGTCATGAAATATGATGACCCACAAATACCCAAATGTTATTTTGTATTGAGAATTTTATCTAAAGATTTTTAATATGTTAAATATGTACATTTAACATATGTGATTATTGGTGATGCAGAGATGGCTAAGTGGTTAAGAGTATTGGTTCAGTTTTCAGAGGTTTTAATTTGAATTTCTGACACTCACACTAAGACATATAACTGCTGTAATTCTAGTTCCAAGGGATGCAGTGCCCTCTTCTCACCTCTGTGCACACCACGTATGCACATGGTGCATAGAGAGACATTCAAGCAAAACATTCAGACATAAAATAATATTTTATAAATTTTAATTTAAAATTATCTTCAACTACAGAAATGTCATGACTTCCTGACAAATATTTATTTATGATCTTACTATCTGTTTGTGTGTACACATGCATATACAAGAGACAGAGCAGAAAGATATATGTAAAATGTATAATAAACTAAAATATTTACTGATGAATAATGAATTTTAGGAAATATTCTTTACTAATATTTCTGGAAAATGCTTTTCAATACGCTTGTATTTTCAGTAGGCGTGAGCACTGCCAAATAGACACACATATATTTTTCACGATAAGACTTTTTTGCACTTTAAAAATTTAAAATCAAGTCAGGCGGTGGTGGCACATGCCTTTAATCCCAGTACTCGGGAGGCAGAGGCAGGTGGATCTCTGTGAGTTCGAGGTCAGCCTGGTCTACAAGAGGTAGTTCCGGGACCGGCACCAAAGCTACAGAGAAACCCTGTCTCAAAAAACAAAAACACAAAAACAAAACAAAAAAATTTAAAACCAAATGTTCAAATATAAAATAGCTTTAACTTAAATCATATAACTCATCAACAAATATTTACAAACAATAATGGCATAGACTATGATGTAAACCTTGTTTCTCTATTGATTGATAAATGTTACCATTTCTTTACATTTGATTTTTTTAATACTTAATCTTTATTTTTTACCTTCTGTTCTCTTCATTCTTCTTACATTTCACATAGATCTTTGAGTTTACTGTTGAAATATTTGCCTCTTAGAGCATTCTCAATTGTCCCCCCACTTAACAGACCTTCATCATCACATACTTTTCTTATATAGCATTTTTACTATATAAGAACTTTATTATATGAATATTGTGTCAGAATTCATTGTACTTTTTATAAATCCATGTAGAAACACTTTAAATTTTATTTTAAACTTGCATCCATTGAATCATTTAACGAACAAGAAAATCAACAAAAATAAAGGTTCTAGGAAACTCTAGGTAGCATTGAAAGAATTACAAATCTTTCTGTGAATGTGTTGATGATATTTTGGTTATTTCACTGCATGCTTCTCCGAAAGAAATGAAAAAGAAACAAGATGCTTATTCCATTTTATTCAGTTCTAAGTACTTGATGGAAACTGAAAAGGGTCCAGAGGGTCAAGTCTTGGCAATACATGAGGTCTTAGTCAGTAAATTCTCCTAGGAGGGAAAGTGTCACACAAGGATAAGACTTGACACCAGGATTTACTGTTTTGAATAAATTTGTTTCAGAGAACCTTGAATGCTATACCCACATACAAGCTCACAGATCTTTCTAAATTTTCTTAAAATGTTCTCAGATTCTCTATTTCCCCTTTTGCTTTCAAATCAACAGCACCACCCCTTTATAGTCGTACAGTCTACTGTCCCTTCTCATTCTTAAGGAGCATTTTCCATATCAGCAACTTAAAAGGCAAGTGATATTTTTGTTCTTTCTGCCTGGTTTATAGTTAGATTTCCTTCAACTTCATCAAAGTAAGGCATGTGTTCCCTCTTTAGATAAGGCATCTAATTCTGTGTTCTCTACATACAACTTGGATTTATGATCAGTATTCTAAAGACTATGAGACACAGGAAACAGAAATATAAATAAATAATGGCAGAGCAGTGTGGAACTTTTCTCTCTCTCTTATTTTCTTGGTCTTGAGGATGCAGTTTGTACTATGTATAAGAATACATCTAAGAGCTGAATCAATATTTAATGAGAAGTTACATTAAGAGAGATTAATTTTGTAAGGAACAAGAATTACACTCATCTTATCAGCATTTACATGAACTGCTCAGTTTCTGAGTTCCTTGGTTGGTTAGAAAGAAGGGTCAAAAACGTACTGGGCATTAGGACAGCATGCTGTGCCACAGTTCTGAAACTTAGTCAGCTAGGACTGTTACTAGACCAGAGTAAGGCCAGAGTAGGAACCTAGAAGCTGCATTGATTAGCAGGGATTGAGCTTCACCCTCTTCACATGCCCTGTGAAAGGTTTGATTACCTTTCTCAGATGCATTAAATTATAACATAGCTTTCATTATCCAAGCAGTCTGAACTGAAGTAGGAATTCTACCCTAAGCAATATTGTGATTTTCTCTTTATCCATACTAAGGAGCATGATAGGAACTGAGAAGAAATAAATTTAAGTGAACATCTAAGGAAAATAGAAGTGGCTCAACCCTCAAAGGACCTCTGGCCATTTCTGAGTTATACAATCTAAAGTGACTGGTTCCGTTTCCTGTAATGTATGAGTCAGTATTTGGTACATGTCTTAACTTCCAAGTACAGACAGGGTAAACCTAACCAAAGAAAGTGCAGGCATAATTCTTAAAGGTCACAAGATTCAAAGCAAGTCTATTTAACAACTATTTCATATTGTACTTCATGATTGATGAAGGTGGAGGTAGGAAAGTCATCAGATTTTCGAAGAGAAAGACAAAATGAAAACAGGAATTGTCCTAATAACCTTTAATCATATAGATATATATTTGTTTATCTTCTGTTTAATTTATAAACCTTACAATGTGTCAGAGCCTACAGAAGTGAATCTATTCCACCTTGACTAATGGTGAGGGAGTTCAGGCCTATTCTTGCTCCTCCTAGGTTATTGACAGGAGGTTTGACTTAAGGTGTGGCTACTAACAGAATGTCTTGATCTAGGGTGTGGTTACTTGGTGTTCTGAATAATAAGATTGTAATTATTTTGTTTGTTCCTTGTTTGTATCATGGTAAGGAAGGTTTGCTTTCTATGCCCCTTTTGGGTTCGAGTACTCATGAGATATAAATACGTGCAGACTCGGCATTCACTGGGTTATCCTCCTGACTCTGTTTTGTGTCTCTGATTTTTCTTTTTTATCTCTGTTATTTTTTTCTCTAGAAGCAAATATCAATCATAGTATTATCTGTTTATATAAAGGGGAGCACTCATTTTTTTTAAAAAAAGTTCTGCAGGTTTCTGCTACCATCTGCAATCAAACACTAACTGAGAGCAGTTGTATCAAGCAGTTATTTATCTCTAAGTCTGGCCAAAGAGGATTTCACGTAAGTCATGGGTAACCATGTGGTCATTTATTTAATCTGCTTTGATCATTAGTGTTAGCTCTCATGTGCTTATAATTTCAGAAAACTCCAGAAATATATAACTTTATCACAGGGTGATTCTTCAAAATCAAGTGTTCACTCTCTTGATAACATTTTAAAGCAAAGAAAGACTGTCTTTTTTGTCTCTTCACAATCTCCATTCCCAGATCAAAACAAAGGAAATGATAAGAATTGTCTGGGCAATCTCTGCAAGTTGGAGGAGCAGAAGGTCTGGGTCCAGCTAGACATTATTGGACTCAGCAGTTACTAACCTACAAAAACCTTGACTTGAATTGTTGTATCCGATAAAATCCTTATAGTTTTACAATGTATGTAAAAACAATTCTTTCATTTTATGTTATGCCCTTTATTGAATTTAGATTCAATCTTTTAATATACTTAGAAGCTTCTTTGTTATTTTTAACATGTCTATATTGATGGCAAAATTGAAATAAAATGAGAAGGAGTCAGTAAATAGGAGAAAGAAATGTCAGAAGGATTCCAAAATGATGATAATGTTGGTAAAGAAGAATTTCTGTGTAAGATTTTATCTCAAGATAGGGTAGCTAGATTTTTCCCAATGAAGAATAAAGCAAAAAAAGGTTAACTAATTTTCAAAACACCCAAACTAAGTTAGAGTTTCATAAAAGGAAGGACTAAGATATGATATATGCAAGATTCTTAATATATATTAAAGGTTTCTAAAGTCAAGTTTTAATGCATTAATACCAAATTTCTATTGAAAGCAATGGAGTTCTCTTAAGTTACTGGTCTGTTTTTAGTACTGTTCATAAGAATTTGCTTAAAGAATAAAAAAAAAAGTCAAACCAAGATTTATTTAAATATGTTTGCTTTCTGACTGTGCTTTTTCTAAATGTTGCAAGCATGTTAAAAAACATAAGAAAAGTCAGAGTTTCTTTTTTTCTGGGTTCAAAAATCAAAGACTTAGAAGCTTGTGCTTTTGTAGATCAAAGGACTAAGAGGACAGCAAACAGTTTTATCCCTTTCCGACAAGTCTCAGTCAGAATCTTGAGGATGGGAGGACTCCTCTCAGCCAACTTTACCATCCCTGTAAGCTATGTTTTGTCTTGATTAGAAAGCTACCAAGACCTGGATCTTATACACTAACGAGCAGGCATTCTGCAGAGAACAGAGTTAACATAAAATGAAAGAGTCTATTGCTTCCATAGGATACCACATGATCAGCATGAAGTGACTTATCCAAGCAAATGGCACAGCCAGTCAGGAAAGACTACAGAAGATATAGACCCCCAAGAGGAGTCTATTAATCCCTGAGAAGAGGCCCAGACCCTCAACTTTCCTTGACAACAAAAAGTAAATCGTTAGTTTTTTACATGTACATTCACTTAACACCCAGCAGGAACGTACAACTGAAGAGTTAAATAATTGGTAATAATAATGATTAAAAACTAGATTAGACTTTGAAAAGAAAATAATGAGCCAAGATATATAAGAGTTCCCTGGGTTACTGACATGCTAGGTAAGATGTTATAATTAGACTAAATGATTCATGAATTTTCAATGAATAAACAAAGTATTGTCTGTATATTCATAAGACTCCCGCTAATGCCTCATATGCTTACAAGATCTTCAGATACTGACCCAGACTGTGTCAGATAGCACCATCATTTTGATGAAGCGTGATTGAATTGTGTCTCTGAATCATCATGATGAAAATAGATTGTAGCATTTTCATCATAATAGTGATGCTCTTAATCTTTAAAGTTAGTATGCACATCTGCCATCTTAATTTTTTTCTTTTCATTTACTGTTGATAAGCACTAAAGCATTCCTGTGGTTATTTAACTTCATTTATTTGTGTCCCCTTAAGTCATTCCCCAGAGACAAAAGTCAGTCAACAGTGCAGACCCTAAACACTCCTGTGCTGAATCTCAACCAAAAGCAACCTCTGGACTCAATCACTATTTTCAAGTAATTTTATGTTCTCAGTTCTTGAGGAGAATGTGGGAGATAGCTTCAAACATTAGGAAGATTGGAAGTCACTCAAGATGGACCCATCCTTCCTAGTAAGCTTTAAAACCCAAGTCCTATTTCCCTCACAATTCCAGAAAGAAAAGTATCACAATGGTCCCTCCTTAAAGTACCATATGAAATAGTAGAAGTTTCAAAGTTTTCTAGATATTCATTAAAGGAAAGCAACTTCCTTTGGGTCAAAGGAACGGAACCTGAGTTCTGCTTCTGGGCCTGACTAGAAACATGCATTCTCCTGTGGCCCAAAGATTAGAATAATATGCTGTCTTCCAACTGCCCTTGCAGATAAAGTGGTCTGAAACTCATCTTGGAAACGTTGAGGCCCCTGAAGACATGCTGAGAGGAGAAGAATATTTATCTCCTTAATGAGATGATGTGCTTCTAGGTCCCAGAGGCCCCTCCACTGATGCACGATACAGTATCTCAGAAAACTTCGCTGTTATAGCTGACTGCTTTTCTGAATTCTAACTAAAAAAACGTGTTCTCTATGCTTCCTTTCTCCTTTCATCTCTTTGTGTCAAGTCAAAATCCTAAGCATGATTTTGCTGACGTTCTTAGTTATTTCCTGAATATCCTCCACTCCGTGTAGTCTTTTGTGGACCTCCTTGGATAAACCTGTCTAATTTGCTCAAAACGCAAGTTGTCTCTTTCCTCCTCTCCATCATCCATCTATTAATATTTGCCAGGATTTATAGCTTGCTTGCTTGCTTGCTTGCTTGCTTGCTTGCTTGCTTGCTTGCTCTCTGGTTCCTTAAACAAACTCTAGTAAAATAATCCTTGATCTTCCAAGTCTGATTCTAAACTTATTTATCAAGGTGAGTGAGAACCCATACAAGCAAACCCTAGCTTCTCAGTGAAATTGTTGTGTCAGTATTGCATAATTTAATTATATAACATAATGTCTTAGTTAGGTGTTTATTGCTGTAAGAGACACCAATGAATACAGCAATTCTTATAAAGATAAATATTTGGGGCTGGAGAAATGGCTCAGTGGTTAAGATCACTCTCTGCTCTTCCAGAGGTCCTGAGTTCAATTCCCAGCAACCACATGGTGGCTCACGACCATCTGTAATGAGATCTGGTGCCCTCCTCTGGTGTGTTGGCATACCTGGAGGCAGAATGTTGTATACATAATAAATAAATAACTCTAAAAAAATATTTAATTGGAGTGGTTTACAGTTTCAGAGGTTACGTCCATTTTCTTCATGGCCGGGCATGGCAATGTGCAGGCTGACATGGTGCTGGAGAAGGAGATGAAAGTTCTACATCCTGATCCACAGGCAGCAGGAAGTGAACTGTGTGATGTACTGGGTCAAACTTGAGCATAAGAGACCTCAAAACCCACCCCTACAGTGACACTTTTCCTCCAACGAGGTCACTCCTACTCAGCAAACCACATTCCTTAATAGTGCCATTACTTTTGGAGCAATTTTATTTCAAGCCACAATACATAGTTAAACAAATAAAAATATTTATGTGTGGAAAATATGAAGAAACCATAGGCCACTAAGAAGTACTGAGAGCATGGAAAATATTCATCTTCAGGGAAGAGTACACAAATTGGCTATCTAATACCAAATATTAAATTAGCTTTAAAACATTCATATGAGCGATGTTAAGTAAACTTATACAGACCAAATTTATATATATATATATATGAATCCAATGTATTTATATATGAATATGTATCTATTAATATGTATATACAAATGTATATGTGTAGTGACACTTGGAAAGATTTAGTCAAAAATTTGATAAAACAAGGTGGGATACATGGGAGGATCTGGAGTGAGGAATGGGATGGGAAATAAAATTATAATTGCCAAAACTTTAAAAAATTTTAAAATTGTCTTTTTTATCCACCAGTAATGACATTGATAATTCCTTGAGCAAAATAACGGTGGAGAGTCAAATAGACAGTGATACAACTGGAACATGTTTTATGACACCTAGTTGTCAAAATGAAAATTAATGAAAATAATGTTCTTTAGTTATATTGAACTACGATTTTCACACATTTCCTTTAAAAGATTGCCAGTGTTGAAAGTTGAAATTTGTTTAAACTATGTCCAAACCATAGGCAATTTCAAATATCCTTAATTTCTATTATTTAATTATTTAGAAAAGCAAAATAACAACATAAATACTCAATAATAATAATCTACTTACTTTAAATCTCATTCTGAAAAGTGTCTATCTTAAGACTTCATAAAAAACTCCATGAAAGAGACTTTGAACCTTAATTTACTCATTTATTTAGCAGTTTTTCAACAAATATTAAAAAATATTTTCTTTAGGAATTTTTTTTGACCCAATTTCATACAGAAGTGGACTATTTTCTATTCAAATAGAGTCTGCTATATAATACTTGACCTGGAAAGGAAACTACAAATTGTACCTCAACTTAGCACATTTTAGTACTTCTGAACTCAGGGAGTAGATATGCTGTCTATAACTCAGTTATTACCTGAAAGGGTCACCTTAAGTCGCTGTAAGTAATAATATTCTGTTTTAAACAATAAAAGAGGGAGGGTTCTCTAGAAATGGTCTTTGGTAGAGAAAGACTTCCTTTGACTATTACAGGTGTCTAATTCTTCAATGAATAGAGTCAAAACCTCCACAGACATCATTTTCATGACTGCATATATAATTCAATCTTTTCATTAATTCTTTTTACAAAAGACATATGTCGAAATGAAATAAAAAGTCACCAAGTTTCCATTTACTATCGCAGCATTTTAAAAAAATGAAGACTCATAGTAACTTTTCATTCTCTACTCAGAATTACAATGATGTACACTAGTAAGCAATGCCTTTCCATTTTATATGTGGTAAAACTCCTGTTTTTCTTTTGCATTTTCTTTGTTTTCTAATACAGGCATCTTGAAGCAATTTCGTTTTGCAGTTTTTATGCTACTAATATAACCATAGATAACTCCTCTTCAACATTTTTCTAACCCTTACTTTTGTCTTAGTTAACTGGCAGGAAAATAGAAATGTATTTTAAAAGAATTAAAGGTAAACAGAGGCTTGGAAGAAGATGGCTGCAGAGGGTACATTTATGCTCCTTACCATCCTCTAAAGTGTTTGCTATGCCTGCTTTTCCTCTTTCTATTTGCTGAGGTCACGTGACTACATTCCATACCACAAAATGTGAGCTGAAGTGGTTTGTAACTTCTAAGCCAGCAAATTCTTGACTTTTTCTTTTATTAGCAAGAACAGTTGAAACAGAGGATGATTTTGAAAACTAGATATTTAGATTTAGATAATTTGCTACAATCACCTGAGAGTAACTCTAGTGTAGTTAGAACCACACCACCAGCTGCAACTGGCCTCATCAAAAACAGACCACTGTGGAAAAGAACAAACATTTTAGGGAGTATGTTTTCAGAACTCTTCCTAACATTAATATGGAAATATGTCATGTAAATTTCGGTATTATTCAAAATTTCCTGTCTTTTATTGTCAAGTGGAAACTATTTGGATCAATCACGAAGATGCTGGGACCAGCCATATGGCTTGTAAGCCTCAGTTCTACAGAAACAGATTGAGAAACAGAGCGTTAGTGATGCTTGCTGACTTTTATTGGTAGCATTTAGCAAAATATTTGAAAAAAGACATGTACTTGAGATCAGTTGGTTTTCAAGCCAAAAAAATAAATCAAAACACAAAACTATCCAGAAATGATTAGTTATTTTCAAATGGAAATTATAATCCTAAACAATTAGATTCTCCCAAGTATCAGTTACATAATAAAGAATTGGTAAGAATGTCAAACAGAAGAACTTCAGGCATTGCCAGTGTGAGTGCAAGCTGAAATAGTCTCTATGAAAAACAAATAGTACTGTTTCTTATAAAAGTAGACATACTTGTACCATCTAATCTAGTAAAGGCATCACAGGATGCTAGTCTTTAACACATGGGTTTCCCTGGGATATTTTAAAGCCAAACCAGAAGAATTTGTAAAGCTGAGATTGTTTGAGGGGATATACTGAAGAGGCCAAGACAGGAGGATCATAGTTCAAGGCCAGCCAGGGGTATACATTTGTGTTAGAGAGATGAACCACAGTTAATTTTCTCTTCAACAAGACCCACTTTCAATTAAATTCACCCACGTCAGGCAGTCTATAAACACCTGTATCACCAGTTCCATGGGATCTAATAGACCAGCATTGCATGTCCGTACTCACGTTTACAGGCATATATGATGAATGAACACATTAAAATTTTTTGATAAAATAAGATATTCTACAACTATGTAGTAAAAACAATAAACGGAGTTAAATCTTAAAATTTAGGCCTTTTTTTAAAAAAAAACATAGAAATATAATTGTTCCTTC
>NW_004949104.1:2396973-2399260 GCF_000317375.1 Microtus ochrogaster
AAAAAAAAAGAAAACTACATCCTAATTCTGGATTATAAGAGATTTTGGAGAGATTTAGAGGGTAGTAATACTGGCCACAAATCTGATGACCTCAGTCTAATTCTAAGACTCATATCATTAAGGAAAGAACAATTTCCCACAAGTTTCTGCTGACCTCCAAACTCATATGCAATGGCATGTGCACATGTATGCAGGAAATTACAAACACATATATAAATATATATAATATGAAATGAGTTACATTAGAAAAGAAAACTATAGAATTGCTGTTTCTAAGCATTTAAAATGTTTATTTACTTGAATTGTTTCAAAACTATTATTGTATACTATTTAATTTTATAATTTACTATTTTAAATGTAGTATCAGAGAAATAGTCAATGAAGAAGAGCAAAATGGAGCAACCACAGCATTATATTACATAAAAGTCAGGAATTTAAAAGCTATTCATTAACTATTAAGACTTTTAGGAGGGCCTCTTGAGTTTTACATTCCTTTCAGCTCAATTAACAAGTAATTCTTTCCTTAGGTTATTAAATTAGTTGTACTGTTTGTTTAAGAAGCAATGAAGAGAGTTGAATATTATCCCTTGGTAATTTTAGATACTATTTTGTATTTAACATTTTTCTATTGGTATTTGAACTAGTCTCCTAACATCCCTTGTTCAAGTTTTAAAAGAGAAATTAAAATGCCATAGAATCCATATACTAGTCAAGAATTCTAACAGATGTTCTTGGTTTTCTGTGGACTGACCTCTAACTCCTGTTTCAGCCTCCTTTGTACTGGGATTACACATGTTTAATAGCACCTGTTTCCTGTATTTACTTGAAAGAACCTAAAATTGTATCTTTTTAAGGCTAATTTTGAAAACTCTACAAATAAATCTTAAAATTGGAGTATTAATCATTACTCATGATTCAGAATTTTCAAATAGATTTGCATGACCACTCACCATCTGTAGATAAAGTTAGAATTAGTTATTTTCAGGTAATATGAGGCAATTCTGCTACAAGCAAAAGTAAACATGGCTGTTGATGCTCTTTAATTGCCTGAAGATACTTAATATTCATCATAATCTCATGAGAGTTCTAGAATTTTAATGTTACTAATTCTATGAAAAAGAAAAAAACAATCTCCCCCCTCTTAATCTCTCCTTTTCTCTTCTTTCTTTTTCTCTTTTTGATTTTTTTTCATTCTTCACACTTCTGGGATTGGAGGCATGAGATACCATACCTGTCTCATTTCTCTACTTGTCTCTGTTGTTCTTCCACATCTTTCAGTGTTCAGAGGGCACATGATCTGCTAGATTAATTCATTGTCAAAGGTAATTTTCATAAGGAATGACAATCTCATACTCAAATTTTCTAGATAAAATTTAGTTTCTTCTCCAATATTGGACTAGAAATGTTAGATTAATAGACTAGAACTAAATAATTAACTTGTAAAATCTGAAGAAAATTATGCAAAGCACTTTCCCAATAGTGTCATTGATGCTGTGAAGTCACATGTACATTTGGAAATGAGCAGGTAAATGAAATCTGTGAAAAACAAATTTAGTAATCTTATATTGTCTAAGAGATAACATACTCTGAGTGACATTTCAACAACAGCAAATAACACCTTTATTGAATGGAAATGAGTAAAAGTCACCTCTACAAGTTCTATTTTGTTGATTTTTAAATCAACACTAGTTTTATTATCTGAAATGTCAATCCATATCAGAGTCAAGTTCATTTTCCTGTCTCTGTTTGCATAGTATTTATTTCATTTATATTTTATTGCTTCAGAAGACAAGAATAATTGAAATTTCACCAACTATTTTAGTTTCCAATGCTTCAAGGTTATATATGAATGCACATGCACCGAGTTAATGTAAATGATTTACTACCTTCTTAGAAGCACACACACACACACACAATCACCACCACCACCACCACCACCACTACCACCCGTACTACTGAAACAACACTAGGAAACCAGAGAAATTAACAATCATTGGTCATTGATATCTCTAGATATTACTGTGTCAATTCCCCATAAAGACTGACAGAATGAATTTGATAACAGGATCAATCCTTCTGCTACATAATTAGATAAATCTTGACATCAAAGCACACATTACCCCAAAATAAATGAATGGAAAAGATATTACAACCAAATGGACCTAAGAAAAAAGCTGGTTGTGCTTGATTGAATAAGAATGGCCTAAGCAGGGTGGTAGTGGCACAGCCATTTAATTCCAACACTAGGGATGCAGAGGCAGGTGGATCTCTATGAGTTTGAAGCCAG
>NW_004949104.1:2399905-2401593 GCF_000317375.1 Microtus ochrogaster
TGTGATTATTCCAGTTCTTGGTGGCCAGGACAAACAAGTGTATGCCCTCCTACAATAAATAATTAACAAAACCTATGAACTTAAAGTAAACCAAAATTAGATTTTTTTCGTTATAGGAGCTGCCATGTTCATAGTTTCTCTTCACAGCAATAAAGACCCAAACTAATATACTGGAATAAGAAATTTAAAATCTAAAAAAATAAACTCCAAACCAAAATTAATCAAAAAGATAGAGTGGGGCACTATGTATTCATCAAAGGAAGAATATACCAAGATGACACTTAAATTCTTAGTATCTATGCCTCAAACATAAAGGCACACAAGTTTGGAAAATAAACACTATCACAGCTCAAATCACATAAGACCCCCACGCACACTAATAGTGGTAACTTCAATACACCATTCTAAATAATGACAGATCATCCAGACAAAAATTAAACAAAGAAATGCTGGAGAACCTACCAGATATATTCAGAACATTCCACATAAACTCAGAAGAATATACCTTCTCCACAGTATCTCATGGAACTTTCTCCAAAACTGATCACACACTTGGACATAAAGCAAGTCTCCACAGGTGCAAAAAAATTAAAATAGCACTCTTCAGCCTATCAGACCACCATAGAATAAAGCTGGGTATCAGCAACAAGAGAAACAAGAGAGCTTTGGTTTCATGAAAACCAAAAACAAATAAACAAACAAACAAAACAAAAAAACAAAAAAAAACCTGTCTACTGGATGAAAAATGGACCATGAAAGAAATTTAAAAAAATAAGTTGGAGAATCTCTAGAATTCAATAAAATTAAATGTACAGCATACCCACCTCATGGGCCATAATGAAAGAAACATTTAAGGAAATTTCATAACTCTAAATGCCTCAAAAAATTTTAGAGGTCTCATGTTGGCAACTTAAAGCACATCTGAAAAATTTAGAATAAAAAAAAAGCAAGCACATCCAAGAAGAGTGAAGGCAAGAATTAATAAAGCTGAGGGTTTAAATAAATAAAATAGAAACAAAAATAATAAAATAATAAATGAAACAAAATATGGTTCTTGAAAAAAATTAAAAAGATAGAAAACACTTATCCAAACTAACTTTCTATAAAATGAATTTGACAATGTTCTGTTCATTTCTATTTTGTGAAATCATTTGAGGAGTATAGGCATTAAGTCTTCTTGAAGGTCTGGTAGAATTTCTCACTAGAACCATCCAGTCCTGTGGTTTTTTAGATTGGAAAATTTAATGACTGATTCTATTTCACTAGGTATTATAGGTCTACTTAAGTTGCTTATGTACTATTTTTACAGATTCCAATTTAGTGAAGTACACTTTTTAAAATATATCTAATGATTATTTGGGTTTTTTGTTGTTGTTATGTTCCCTATTTTGTTTCTGATTTTCTTAATTTAGACATTCTCTCCATATTTTTTAGTTAGTTTGGTCTAATGTCAGTATTTGCCAAATCTCCTACATATTGCAGAAGGCCGAGACTGTATTCTTGCCACTCCCAGAGAAGACATTATTCATAGGAATTCCTTGCCTACAATAACTTTTCAGGTGTCCTATTCTAACACAATGAAAACATTTGGCATTTCGATGTCTCCTCATAGCTTTGGAAATTGCTTCTCCCACCCAAGCCTCAGTATTGCAGTTAAATTTATCAGTGTTTATGTATTCAGGATACAT
>NW_004949104.1:2402564-2415432 GCF_000317375.1 Microtus ochrogaster
TTAATTTCTTTTAGATCACTCATACCTATAGGTTCTCACATATATTCTTTGACTATCTTAGAGTATTTTGTACAAGAATCATGAAATAATTCCCTAACCAGAGAGGCTTCCTCAGGCCGAAGATAGGAATGGATGCAGGGACACACAGGCAGAAATTATGTGAAGAAAGAGTTTAAGTTTATGATCTCCATTGGGTTCTTCCAGACAGAACTCAGGGAATCTGATGGAAGAGGGGAAGAAAACATTTTAGGAATTGGAGTGTGTGGCAGACATCAGGAGAACAGGACCCACTGAATCAAGTAAGCAGGGACTCCCAGAGTCCGAGGCTCCAAGCATGGGCTTGTCAAGGATATGCACCAGGTCCTCTTCATATGTATCATGGCTGTTAGCTTGGTATTTTTGTGGGATTAACAACAGTCGGAGCAGGTGTGTCTCAGACTATTTTGCCTGCTCTTGGGACTTTTCATCCTAATGGGTTGCCTGCTTCAACCTCTGTATGAGGGCTTTTGCCTTGTCTCATTGTATCCTGCTTTGTTGTGTTTGGTTGTTTCTCTTGGAGGCCTCATCTTTTCTGAAGGGAAACAGAGAGGGAGTGGATCTGGGGAAAAGGTGAGATAGAGGGGACCTAGGAAAAGTAGAGGAAGAAAAAATAAGAGAAGACTCTATTTTCAATTAAAAATAGAAAATGAAAAAATACTCCCTTCTTATCATTACATGTTATTTTTGGAATAAAACAGCAAAAAGCTGTTTTATAAACTTTGAAACATCTGAATGTGTGTGGCTAGATCTTTTGATCATTAAGGAAATACAGAGAGTATAAGAAAGACTGCATATTTACAGAGTCTAACTGTTAACAATTGGTACTTCAAAGTGTCTTTGATAGCAAAAGTGATGACACCTAATAATGTACCGTGAGGAGAATTTATAGTAAATAAATATCTCCTCTGAGAACAATTTGAGTTTCCAAGGATATTAGATATTACTCAATCTGTTTTCAAAAAGTACTTTACAAAGTCTGTTTGAGAAATTGTTTGTCATTATATCAAAGCCTGTGCTTACATGTATGAAAGTTGGGTTGTATTCACCTTCAAGTATATCATTCAATAGTTATCTATTCCTGTTATGTACTGAAGATAATATATGTATGGTAGGGTAAGGTCAGGGAATGATTTGTTAGGCTATGACTGAGTTCTTCAGCCATCCAGGCAAGATGATCAAAATTAGTCTCTGTACTCTGGATTAAGTATCTCTCTGCATAGGCCTCTATTTTCCCAGGCCTCAGCTATTCAGGGGGAATCTCGAATTTTTCCTTTCTTATGCTATAGCTTTGCTTAAGAATCCAGTGAATTTCCTACCTGAGGACTACTTCCTCCTTCTGTAGTAGTTAATTTTCTCATTTATGTCAGGAAATTCTTGACTCTAAGGAACTTCATAAAAGGTGACTTTATTAACTCCCATTTAGAGGGTCAAGTGAAACAAGATGGAGAAGTTTATGAGCTGGTATATGGCTAAGCACATTGCACCCTTAGACAAGGGGAGCAGAGAAAAGGGGCATACCAATACTCAGTTACTCTCTTCCATTCATTCAGGTTCTATACATGTCCAGGATAGGTCTGCCCTGTTCAGTTATACCTTTTTGGGGCATCCTTGTAGATACCAGGAAGATTGTTTTCATAATGATTTAGTACCCAGTTAAGCAGATAATGAAGATAACCCTATTCCATCATTGTTTTCAAATATTAGATTAATTGCTTCATGATTCATTTACATTTTATGCAGTAGAATTTATTTTTTATTTTTTTTATTTTTTTTGGATCAATGACTCAGTTCTTTTTTTTCCCATTTCTGTCTTATTTATTGTGTGTTAATAAGTGAAAAAGGATTAATTCATGTGTTTTAGAATTTATTTTTTTTAATTTATTTATTTATTAAAGATTTCTGTCTCTTTCCCGCCACCGCCTCCCATTTCCCTCCTCCTCCCCCAATTAAGTCCCCCCCCCTCAGCCCTAAAAGCAATCAGGATTCCCTGTCCTGTGGGAAGTCCAAGGAACCCCCACCTCCATCCAGGTCTAGCAAGTTGAGCATCCAAACTGCCTAGGCTCCCACAAAGCCAGTGTGTGCAGTAGGATCAGAAACCCATTGCCATTGTTCTTGAGTTCTCAGTAGTCCTCATTGTCCGCTATGTTCAGAGAGTCCAGTTTTATTCCAGGCTTTTCCAGACCCAGGCCAGCTGGCCTTGGTGAGTTCCCAGTAGAACATCCCCATTGTCTCAGTGTGTGGGTGCACCCCTCGCGGTCCTGAGTTCCTTGCTCGTGCTCTCTCTCCTTCTGCTCCTGATTTGGACCTTGAGATTTCTGTCCTTTGGCATTTGAAACCTCTGTTTATGGGACTCCTGTCTGCATTGGTAGAGACAAAATGAGTCCAGGTTGATTATTTTACCTAAGCAGCGTTAAAGTACTTTGATGTAGTGTTATCAAATTTAACATTATTAGGAGGTATTGTGGTGAAACAAATTTTAATGAGTAAAGACACAATGAGGATAATTGAGCAGCTTGTAAAAGAAATGTCAACGGAACCACAGCTCTAAATTTTAATGAGGGTGAGTTTTTTTAATGACGTGAATATCTACAGTAATAGAAAGTTTTGTGTTTTACTTTCACAAAAATAAAATTGAATCCATTTAGTAATAGATGAAAGATAAAGGAAGTTTATGTCTATAATCTTGAAATATCACAGGTTTTGTGTCTGTCACTTGTTACTGGCTTTTTTTTTTTGCAGAAAACCAATTATTTTTACAACTAAACAATATTATTTTCATTGTTTTGGTGATATTTACATATATAAACATAATCTTTTTGTTACTGAGAGTACTAGTTTAATACATCATACCATGACATGATAGAAAGATAACTTATGCATGATTGCCTTTCTTTTAAAATAATGTTACACCCAGGCTGGCCTTGAACTCATGAACCCCCTGTGTCTGCCTCCTTCAGCAAATCCTACCATTGTGTGCTGCCACAAACAGTGTGTGAATATATTTAATATAAAAAATTCTATTAATGTTCAGAATGAATAAATCATAATGAAATCAAAAGAGTAAAGGAGATAAATATTTATCACCAATATGTTTGATAACAGATTATTTATGTTACTCAGTGTAAACAAAAATTAACAAGATAATTTCTAATATGGATATGTATTATATACATTGTTATACATATATATAACAGTAATACATACCTATTATATACAGATATTCATGTGCATAATCATATTTCTATGATATTATCACCAATAACCCAATAAACAGATATTTAATTATGAATATTTTGCTTTTTTAAAATTTGAAACAATTATACTAATGAGATTTGGGGAAAAGACATTTGTCAATGCTTATGATGAAGGAGAAATTAGCTCATATTTTCAGGAAGAAATTTGTAATATTGATAAAAATACTTTTAAACTATATTAATTAATTATATTACATTTTTCTTGAAAATTTATTCCAAAAACATTCTTAAAGTTGAACATTAACTGTGTACTTATAATTGCAATATGCACACTTTTTTAAGAACTTTAGCATCATAGTTTTAAAAAAATGTATGAGAAAACATTTGACTCACAACGTTCTATATCAACTGACTAGCATATACAAGATATTTTATTTGCTATTTAATTACAGTATTATGTTACTTTAGGTTTGTTGGTACTATAAATGTTAAACTAAACATTTATATTGTAAATTTGGCTTACATTTTTTGTGAATATTTTCCCAACGGAATTTCATTCCATTAATTCAAAGGGAAATTTGCTTAAGAACCCAAGAAAAACACATACATGAAGAACTAGAATCAGGTAACTGAAGAGGTCAAAGTGTAATTAGTCATCCAGGTACAAGTGATATGGATAGGACTTAGGAATTCTGATCTACGCTAGCAGCAAGACATGTGGAGTATCTGTTGGATATGAGAAACTGGTGAAGCCATGTTGAACAAGCTCTTCAAATCTGTAAGTTACAAAGTCAGCATAACAAAAGCAAGGGCCATTTCTCACTTTAATACTTCATAAAATAGTGAGAAACAATGTTCTAAACAGTTGAAATAACAGATGTTTTGCCCTTTGTGGAGAAAGCAGTCTATTATTTTATTTTCAGCCCCTATTGAATAGAGAAAGCCTAAACAATATATCAATGACAAAAATAATTTAAAAAACTCCAGTCTGTGGCAATTGTACAAGCACATTTTATTTGAACAAAAGTCAAAATTAAGCATTCGATTTTTTTCTATAAATGAAAATAATTATCTTCTATTAAAAACAACTAAGTTAATATTTTTGGTTCTCTGACATGATACCTAATATGAAACATCATAAATATATTCATTCATCTTTTTGTCCTTCTTTATACATAAACTTAACATGTATATAAACAATTAAACATTGAACAGTTAAAAATTCTTTTGAAAAAAAAAAGAAAAAAATTCTTTTGGTTTGTTTGGGAGACTTGATTTTATGTTCACAACCTTCCTTCTGTACAAAGATTCTCCCTTTTAAGTAAAATGTTCATTTTGTGATTGTATCTTTTTCTTGTTTTTATTACAATTTTTTTTACAGTTTATTGAGCACTTTAATGTTGCTCATTGGGTAGTTATAATTGAAAAATCTAGTATATATCATATATTTGTGATATACATATAATCATCTACTTAACCTATATGTAGCTTATTCCATATATTCATACATAGGTGCTTTGTTTTTGTGACATATTCATATCTGTTAAATTTACAGCAAAACTCTTTGATGATGCATACAAAGAAACATGTGTGGTGTGCTTAATTTCTGTGAGTATACTCATGTGTTATTTAAAGTGTGTGTTTGATAGCACATCTCTCTTTCTAACTTGTTCTACTCAAGGTCTCTTCTTTGCAGCAGTGTATGCCAGATCAATTCACCTGTAGTTTTCAGGGTTTCTCTTGCTCCGTGAGCCCATCTTTTGATAGGAGCTTTGAGATGACAGATACCTGCCACAAATTGGTTCTGAAGATCCAAACTCAATGCCTCATATTTGCATGTTAATGTTTTGACCATGAAATCATATCTCTAGTAAAGAAATAGATTTTTGTTATAGTCTGTAATATCCTAAAAGCAGCATGTGTGTGCGCATGTATGAATTAGCTACAAATACAATTTTGTACAATGAAGCTTGAATTGCTTGGTAGCATAGTGCTTTGAACACTTAAAAGGATATTCCAGTAACATGCATAATTTTTGCATGTTTTCCTACTATAAAAACAAAATGATTTTATCCTGTCCATTTTTCAAAAGTTATCTCTATTTATACTGCATTGGCATTAGGGTAGAAGTAGAGGCCGAATAACATTTGTAATGTCTTTATTTTGCATTGAAAAAAGAGTTTATATTTTGTTCCTGTCAAATAATAAAAGCTCAATTGACTTATTAAACTGGATGTGAAACTCTTTTGAGGTCTTCATCCCGAGAAAGATAACTACAGACAAAGAGGAAAACTGAGAGAAGAAAAACTAGCCTGTCTTAAGAATGAGACCTCTTATTAGTTGTCCAATGTAGAGCGGTAAGTCCTGACAATATATATACTCAACAACCAAAACTGACTCAGCAATTATTATTTATATATTCATGCAATCATTCACACACACACACACACACACACACACACACACACACTCACCAATAAATATCAAAGAACAAGAGATGAAAACTTGAGTCTTGAGTATGGGAGGAAATAAGAGGTGTCCTAGGGAAGTTTCCTGGGAGCGACTGGAAATGGATAGAATGAATGACTCATACATAGTCAAATGTCCATTCAAGTTGAACAGACTAGATACCATGATTGATATCTGTTGCGGCTTCCTGATGCTTGCAAAGTTGAACCTTGTTGCTTTACCCTCACCTGACCAAAGGACAACAGGCATCATAGCATCCTGTAAAATGAATGTACTAGATCACTCATTCATTCATGTGTGTGATTTTCACCATCTAATCATGTTTGAAAATATCTGATATTTTATCACAATCACATCATTTCTTTCTTATGGGATACAATGTGAAGGAGACACACAAATTCAAAGCACAGCAGTGACCATGGATCAGTGTTGTCCCATCCAGCAAATGTAAGGAATTCCTGGCAGGCTGGTCAGGCCATGAAAGAGAAGTGCTTCGAATTCCCACTCTTTGTGATTTGGCATGGAGGAAGCTCTCATAAGACAGCTGTGATCACATCTCTGGAGTAACTTGTGAGCTCACAGAGAAGAAGAATATAATATACTTAAATTTGGTCATGGAAGAACACATTATGTAACACGAACCCCTCCGCAATATGCTGAAGGGATTGTGAGTATACACACACAAACACTATTGAGTTGAAGTGAATTACAAATCATCAAAATAAATAAAATCAAACCAAATCCTTCCTAAATTACTGGCAGCAGAACACAGTCAAGGAAGAAGGACAAACAGGTACACAAGACAGAACTGTTAGCTCACAATTTGGAAAGACTGAATGATATAACTTTAAGTGCTTGGTAAAGATTCATTTGGAAAGTGGGAACACTTTATATTGACCATAATATACTGTCCTTCACTGGAGAGCTGAGACTGAGTTAGAAGTGATATTGAAGAATAAAACAGATATTTCACTACACATTTGAATTTCAGGGACTCCTGTAAGAAGTCATAGATAGCTAGGAGGTAGTGGTGCATGACTTTAATCCCAGCACTTGGGAGTCAGAGACAGGCAGATCTCTAAGAGTTCAAGGCTAGCCTTGTCATCAGAGCAAGTTCCAGGACATGCTTCAAAACGACAGAGAAACCCTGTCTAGAAAACAGAAGTCATAGATCTTCTAAGCATACATATTGCTGTATTTGTATTGTTCAAAAAACAAATGTTTTGTTGACTGTTCCTTGGTCTAGTGGGATTTATTATAAGAATTAGAAAATAGCTTTAAAATTTTATCATTTTGTTTTTATTTTTTCTTTAATAATAAGTTCTACCTTAATTTCAGATGGAAATACAGTTGTTCCTATGCTTTTTATTGGGAATATAAATGAATATATTTTAATACACATTCTCACAATCACAGTTTCAACTGACATCAATTTAGTGCAGTGAGTACGTGTTTATACTTCTCACAGGAATTCAAACATCTCAGCAAATTTGAAAATCATGCTATCCCTTTTGAGACATGCTGCTTATTGGCCTGTGGCAGGAGGGGAGATGCTGGCTTTTCCTTCTACCATCCATCTTCATCTTTTTAGCTTAAGTCTGTACCTACAGGGAAGTTGAAGCAGATGGAGCAAAGCAAGTTCAGGGAAGTAGGAAAGTTGTAATGTTCCACCATCACAGCAGGTTTGTACTGCAGTGGCCTGTGATCAGTGCACATTCTGACTCCTAAGGTAGGCTGACCCTCCTAAAATGTCAAACACTTCCTAAAGCTAATTATTCTTCACTCAGCTGCCCATTGAAGTAGCTGCCCCATTCCCCCATCCTCTAAGTTTCCCAGATGGAAGCAGAAACAATTCTGCCATGTTTCTGTCAAGGCAGAAAATTTATAAGCGCTGTTGTTTCCTTCAATGAATGAAGGAAAAATCCCATGGCATGCCAGAAGAACATAAGCCCATCAACAGTCCCGCTCAGAAAAAAATATGGCATATCCTTTTTATCCACTCAAAGTTGTACACAGAAAGTGACAAGAGTAAATCAGTACACAGACGGCACTTATGTTCTTCAAACTCCTAGATTTCATTAAATTTTATAGTTTAATGATGATTGTGTTCATACCTCATCCAATATTAAAACAGGTATGACAAATATTTATATTCTAGATCTATTTCATGGTCTTTATTTTTTTCTACCTACGTTGCCTTCTGTCTCTTCCCTCTTGGTTTATCTAGCTTGTTTAAATACACTGTAAAGTAATATGCTTTTATCTCTGGCAGATAGACTCTGTTAAGCCCAATGATACTGAAAGTTGACCTTCTTCTGAACTGTTCATTCAGTGGAAGCCTTTCCATCACAGCTATTTATCATACACTGTGGATGTAACTTTCAGACATTGAAATATAACAGTGATGCTAGTAAGGACCTTTCTAAACTTATAAAATTTTTAATAGATTAAATATTTTAGAAACTCAGTGTGTGTCCCAGTTCGCTTGTTTATTAAGTTGAGAATTGGTATCAAGTTTTCACTTGAAGGAAGCACTATGTTCATTTGTATGAAACATATTCTGCAGAGTCTCAGGCATTTGAACACTTATCTCCATCAGGAGGCTCTGCTGTTTTTGATGTCTATGAGGCATGGCATAGCTAAAGGAAATATGTTAGAGGCAATATATAGGGGCAAGCCTTGAAAAATTAAAAATTCCAGTCACTCTTACCTAGCTCTATTTCTCTGATTAAAGCTTAAAGTTCAAGATGAGAGTACTCAGCTTTCTGATCCTGCTATCATATTACTGCTGGCTGTTACCTCTCACTGTCATGGCAACACATATTCCATTGAAACTTAAGCACAAGTAGCTTTCTTTAGGTTTAAACTCATTGTTCTACAAGGTGTCTTGGTTATACTTATTTATCACAGTAACAGAAGAATTTAGCAAAGTCAATTAATTTAGATCTCTTTAGCACATCCAGGTTGACAAAATCACTAACCCTGGCATTTGATTGTTACTAAGTAACAACTGGTTGCTGGAATAACCTGAAGAAATATCATGCAAGACAATTGATAACTGAGATAGTTGCCAAATGACAAGCTGAGAGGTATTATATCGGGCTTATATCTCTTGAACAAGTGGATCATTCATTGCTTGGGCAGGACAATAGGATGTTATGAGAGTGTACCAACAATGCATAATAAAAACAGCTGTTTTTTCACCAATATTAAGGCAGACTATTATTGGCATGGTGTGTAGAGTAGAAAAATATGGTCACCTAGAGGCTTCTGGGAAGTATAGGGAGAGGAGACAGAAAACAAGAACAGTGTGGGGTGATGGTTGAATAAAGCATCCTCCATAGTCTCTAGTATTCTAATACTTGATTCAAGTTGAAAGTTGGTGGTGCTGTCTTGGCAGACTATTAAATGTTACTGTGTTAGAAGGAGTGCATCAGTGAAGATGGACTTTGGGGTTTAAAAGTCTTCTGCCATTCCTGGTTCACAATCTCTTCTTCTTCTTATTTTTTTTTTTTTTGTGGTTCAGGTTGTGAGCCCACAGCTTCCAACATCATGTCTTCTGGTCTACCACAATTTCTAGTCATGATGGATTCTTACCTTTCTGAGAACATAAAGCAAAGAAATCCTTTCTTCTATAAGTTACCATGGTCATGACGTTTCATTACAGCAGCAGGAAAATAACAAATACGGTGTGTCCAAATATCCTCTCCTTGACCCTCGAACAAACCTATTTCCTTCAACTAGCCCCTAATTTATGCTGAGTTTGTACCATTCCCCAATGATGTCACTAGCTGAGATTAAAGCTTTCAGTCAATGAACCTTTGGGCCCTTCCCCAAAAAAGTATTAGATGTAGTAGAAATTGAAGAACAAAATTTTAGACACGTTAACAACTGAAGAAATAATATGGAATACACTATTGGTTTTCAGCGAAGAAAATCCTATCATCTTGTAGTACTTCAGCTTAAAAGATAGATAGCAGAGAAAATTAGGCCCCTTTTGTAGGAGCCTTGACATCAAAAAGAAATTGAAAGAGCTTGCAGTTCAAGAGAATGAGCTATTTCTTAACATTAATAACCTGGGTTTCATTTTTCAATATCTTGCTCTTTCAGAGGAAAATGCCATTTTTGTGGAAGAAACCACTCTAAAATAATTAAGTAAGTAAAAATTCTTTTTGTATTTAAGAATATAATTGCCTTGAAACATAAATATATAAATATGAATTAAGTTTCTGGAAGTAAAAATGTGCAAGTTTTTTAAACTTATCTACCTACTCATATTTTACATACTGAAAAGTACCCTATATAATGTATGATAACTTTAATGTTAAAATTGTCCATTGTCTATCTTTATTTTAAAATATAATGTCATCATACTATAGGAAACATAATTATTGAAAAAGAATTTTCACAAAGTTATGAGGTATTAACTAAATGACATTTAATAATTCAAATATTCAGGGAAGCAAGTTTACTTTTAAATGATGGTGACTGCACTTTTTAACTTCAAAAATATTTTCATAATTTTATGAACATAGTGGCAATTTTGAAGAAAACTTGCAATTTAGGGATTATAGTAACATTTTTATGAAATGTATTAAATTCTAATTCTTACAAATATGTACATGTATAAAGATTTCTTCAAACAAAAAAAAATAAATTGTTGTCAGAGGATTCTGTCCTTCCCAGTTCCTGCCGTCTGTATTAATTATAAGCTTATTGTCCTAATAGCTCAGGCTTCTTATTAACTCTTTTAACTTATATTAGTCTATAATATTTGTTTTTGTTAGCCAGGTGGCTTGGTACGCTTTTTGGCAATGCACTTTACATCTTGCTTGCTCTGTGTCTCGCTTCCTCTGTGTTTGGGTGACAACTGCAGACTAAGAATTCTTCCTCCCAGAATTCTCATTGCCCTGTCTCTACTTCCTGCCTGTTGCCCTGTGTGTACATCTTGCCTGGCTACTGGCCAATAGACATTTATTTAAAGTACATGTGACAGGGTACAGACCCTTGTGCCATAGCACTCCCGCCTTTTTTAAAACAAGAACTCTAAATTAAATCTCTCTCTCTTTTTTTGCCTTTTATTGACCATTATCCATAACAACTTGTAACCAACATTCTAAACAAAGGCAAACAACCATAATACATTTTTGGGGAATATGAGCTACTTCCTGCTGATTGGGTGTGCTGATAATCTTATGGGGACCTAAAGAAAATTTAGAATTATGATTACACCCTGACTGGAGTATCCTGTAAGGCTTGATGATCTCAGGAAATAGTCTTTGAACAGTTCTGGATGTAGAACTCAAGACATCTCAGCCATTCCTCCTATTAGAGATTTCTCAGGGAGTCTTCCTTGGTCAACCTGATATTTTTTTAAATGTACAATGAACCCACAGTCCCACATTTCTTACGGAAACAAACGCAAAATCTCTTCTCCAAATTAACATACCTTTTAACTTAAACTTTATAGTCAAGGCATTTTCAAAATATATAGAATACTTTAGAAACATTAGATAATTGATAACTATAAAGTTATTAAACTTTATAGAGTCTACATTTCAATAGTATGAATGCTAATGTAAACACACACACATACACACAGGTATGTAGATTAGTATGATAAAATTCAGTTTCATATACTGTATTTTCAATGCTTTTATTTAGAAAAAAACTATCTTTAACAAATGATGGGAAACAGCTAATCACATTTGGCTAGGGTGTGGCTGCCTGGGGCCAGGGAAGAAAACATGGGAATCCAGGTGTGCTTGCTCTTCTCTGGGCAGGGTGTTCGCCAGACCCGTTTCAGATATTGGAACTTTTACCCAGGTGGTGAGTTTCCCCATTTTCAATTATTAAATTATATCTATTGTTTGAGCTGGTCTGGTTAATTCTAGCATACTGATTGAATATGCCATCAAACAAAAGTATAGTAATAGTTATATTCTATAATCAATAATTAGAAAATATCAACCTTCATATCATCTAAATGATTAATTTATTCTTCATGTAAATGAATCCATACTGCATTAAAATATATAACTAAAGTTATTAATAATACACCAGTTCTCAAGGAAGGGAAATTACCTGCTTTATCCAACAGAATATTGCTATCTGCAGAATTAAATATACGCAATGGCAAACTGTAGGTGTAAACATGAGGAAGATGTAAGAGCTGTAAAGACTATTTCCTAGCACAAAGTGATAAATGATAAATGTTAAGTTAAATAAGTAATAGGATGTTTCCATCATTTAGAACAGCAGTAGACATGAATAAATCAATAAATAAATGTTTGTGACTTTGCATCATTGCCGAAACAATTGTAGAGTGAATAGGACAAAAATCAAATAAACTGACTTAGTATGTAGCACTGGAGAATGGATTAGAACCTGTAGGGAGAAAATTATTATTTCCTGAGTATTCATTCCTTTAAATTATATTTTTAGTAATGTACTACTTGCCTACTTTCTTAACAATGAATCAACAAGAACTTACAAAACACAACCAGAAAAGAAGTGAAAGAAAAACCTTTTACTTATATAAGGCAGAAACATATCAATCCATAATCATTTAAAATAAACTACATAATTATACCAGAGACTCAAATAAAAACAATCTAAGTTATTTCAAATGTTTTACTAAAGTGTACACAATGAATCTAAATTATAAAAAAGAGAAAAGTAAAAGAATTTATGTGATTTACTTCTTCTTGTGTTGGTACAGGTATGGTAATTCTGAAATAGTGATTTTGTGCATATGAGAATATTAAAATGAGTGAATTTATTGATGTTTCAAGCAAGAAGGTTTAGTAAGTTTGTTAATGGAAATACATATATGTAATGAGGACAGCTAGAAGAGGTATGCATCTATTTATATTGGCTATGTTGACTGAAATATCCAAGAAGCCATGGTAACATAGGAGCAATGAACATCCTTGGAGCTCATCTTATATGTGAATATCATTGTTGGTACACATACTAGTTTCTTAGTAATCATTAACATCCTGTATTAACAGAGCGACCTGAAGAGATCTTCATATGAAAACTAAGGATGTCAAAACAATGATGGGTGAAAAAATAAGTCAGTTTTTAAGGCTTTTTACTTATTCAACAATTAGCATTTCAAATATAATATTTTTTATTGAGAAAAGGAAAAAAAACAAGTTTCC
>NW_004949104.1:2417782-2421716 GCF_000317375.1 Microtus ochrogaster
GAAGCTTCTGTAAAGCAAAGGACACTGTCACTAAGACAAAAAGGCAACCTACTGACTGGGAGAAGATCTTCACCAAGCCCGCAACAGACAAAGGTCTGATCTCCAAAATATGTAGGGAACTCAGGAAACTATTTTTTAAAATGCTAATTAACCCAACTAAAAAATGGGGCACTAAACTGATCAAATATAATATTTCAAAACATAAGATTAGTACTAGCTTGCATATAATTAAAAACAAAAGAATGTCAATGTTCATATTAATGGCTTACACTCAATTGTTTGCAGATTAGGGAGAAGCTGTTGTTAGCAATTTAATGTGATGAGTAAAGACAGAACAGACTTGGAGAATCAATATGTACTTTAAAGATTCATAACCCTATAACTAGAAGGGAGTATTTGATAATCTATTAACTCGGAAATATATATAAAAATATAAAAACATGTATAACACCACCACTATCACCACGTTGCATGCAAATAGTTGTGGAAAAATAATTAATGATTACAAATTTTTAAGTGTTTTTTAAAAAATTTCTGCTAAGATGGACTTTGGATTTCCCTCAGGTTCTCTGACTAAACTGCAAAGGACTGATTAGTAATCTTAGTCATATTAAAACCTTAACTTTACATTTTTAAAATTATTCTTTTCACATGCAGTACATCCCTTGTTCTTCTCTTTGCAGTTCTTCCCCTGCACCTGCCCTCTCCCCCAGACCCACTGCCCTTCCACTACCTTAATAAAAAGATCAGTGTTCTCCATGATATCAACTGACCTCTCACCATATTAAGATGCAGTAAGACTAGGTAAGTACCCTTGCATCAAACCTAAACCAGGCAGCCCAGTAAGTAATAAGAGGCCCCAGGAGCAAGCAAGATTCATAGAAATCTGCATTCTAATTTCTAGGAATCAAATAATAATAATAATAATAATAATCCAATCTAAAGAATCATAGAATGTATGTAGAGGCCTGGTGCAAAGCCACGCAAGCTCTGTCATTGCATCTTCAATCTGTGAGCCCCTTTGAGCCCATCTTAGTTGATTCTCTGGATTGTGTTCTTCTGGTTCGTTCAACCTTTTAAGACCCTTTGAAAGAAGAATCTTTTAAAACATTTTTTTGCCATTTCTACATCTCTGAACTGTTTTCAAGAATGAGGGCACAACTCTGAGGAGTCCTGGTAAAACGTTCTCCAACTCCTGTCACAGAGGAGGAATGTAACTTGTATATTTAACCTAGTAAAACTATCTCCTGTCACAAACACAAACTTTATGTTCTCTTTGCTACATCCATGTATGAAATAAAAGATTGTTTACTATCCTACAGTCTACGACTTCAAAACATTCCAGTCACCTTTTTACCTTTAGGTTTGTGTCATTCACATTCATGGCCTTTCAACACTATGTTCTAGCCAGACATAAATCACTCCTTGCATATTTAACTTGGCCAAGTACAAGTTTTTATTGGATAAGATACTGGATATTTTTACTTACCCTTCTCATTTTCTCTTAGCCATTACTGGAAAATATTATTTGTATAATAATAGAACTGGAGGAATAATGTTTAACTGCCATTTTAATAAATAGATATTAATTTACATATTTCTAACAGAAAGAGAGCATTAAGGATCAATACAAAGGCAAATAGATGTTGGAAATTGGTAAGTGGTTTTGGGGAGTCACTTGTGTCAATGTTACTTAAGAAAACATATTTTGTGATAATTTTTTAGCTAATATTAATAATAATATTAAAATTCATCAACTCTATTTAGAAGATTTTATTCACAATAATTTAAGCTACTAAAACAGGAATATTTAAGATTTAGTCAAGTATAACCTTTACTAATACTGAAAATAATATTGAAGCATTGGAATATTATTAATTCGTCAAATTAGATTTGTAAAATACACTTAGTTTAACTGTGAAGTTCATGGGCACTGAATCTATCACTTTTTAGTTTTTGAAGCTCAAAGCCTCATAAGGTAATTTCTGGAATAAACTTTTTTATTGATGATTAATGAGACTACTGATATTTAGAAGTTATTTTAATTACAGAAGGCTTAGAGTGATGCATTGAATTATCAGGTCACATTGTTTGCAAGGTTGAATTCTATTTTTAATTATATCCTTTAACATAAATAATTTCTTTATCTATTGTTGTTTAGACTCATCTCAGTTTTTAGAATAAGGTGAAATGGCTAAGTCAATCTATCCCATTGTTACCCTTCCATTGAAAAGTATATGTTAGTTTCATATCACTGTAAAGTACTTGGGAAGATAACTCACTAAAATAAAAAACTTTAGTCACAATTTTGAGGTGTAAATCCAAGATACAGTGGCTCAATTCATTTGGCTTCTGATGTTGACAAGTTGTAACAATGGCAACATGTGATAGAGTGAGCTCGGACATCAAGACACAGAAAGAATTCTAGAGACCAGACATTTTCCCAGTGCCCAAGGAGGCAAGGGGTAGGCTTTGCCTTTCTAACACTTCTGGCCATAACATTGAGAGTGAAACAGAACTTCTAACTTTGGCTGGCTAGTGATGTAAGTGTTTGGTCAATGTTCACAGCTGTTACACAACTATTTTCTTGCTTCACACTCATGTGGGAAGCTGCTTTACTGCCTGAATGGATGTAGAAGTCTAGTAACACCTGAAGTGTAAAATTATGTGTTTGTATTGGATCATATTGAGGGATGGTAAAATATTCATTCAATTAGAAGGTCTCATTTTTCCAGTTATTTTTTTAAGGTGTCAGTTAGTAGGTCATAATAAAATCCTCACAGAATTAGGTAGGGACCTATAATTTTGAAATCATTGTAATTTCAAATGTCTTGTAAAGTAAACCCTCCAGAAGTGATCAGTGACTACAAGACTGACTGAGTGATTAGAACTCCATGATTGGGAAGAGTTTGAACATTACAATTTTTTGTGTCTGACCTAACACTCCTTTGACCATCAGGGTAAAAATTTTGTGATGTATTAACAGATGTTCAGCAATATAAAAGTTAAGAGTAGCCTAAGATAGTTTTGGAGAGCTCTAACATATTTTATTGTCAACTCTATTTTCTCTCAAATGTATTCCATAATGTGCCTGGACTTACTATTTAGTTTTGTTTTTCCATCATAAAAATGTAATGGAACTATTTCATTGTCAAAACATGTTCTTGTAGTCAACCTGAGTCTATGTTACTGGACTGTGTTCATGAACAGTTGGGAGAATAATTATCTATTGCCTATTTCTTTTGAGCAGAAAAACGTTTTGTACTGACAGTTCTAACCTTCAAAAGAGGGCTACTGTTAGCAGAAAATTCACATGGATAAGGGCCTGATTCAGACATGGGTCCTTTGTGGGCCTTTATTGCTGCCTTTGAGCCTCAGCACTCCTTCTGGGCTGTGCAATGATTGGCTGATTTCTTCTAAACTTGTTATTTTGGGTCTCACTCAAAGAGCTTCCTTGTTCATGCCAGTGGCAAAAATGGCTCTGGCTCTTTCAGGAAATCCTATAACAGAGCAATTGAATGGGGTTTATGGGTAATGTGCTGCAAGGTATTGGTGGTGGCATGGGAAAACGGCTCCTGAAAGTTGGGATGGCAAACATGGCTCCCAGAGATGATGGTAAATAGATCTCTGCCATGTTGGAAAGTCAAGAAAGCTGGATCCAAAAGCCAATGTGGCTGCCTTGGTCATAACCATGCCTGCTTAACAGTTTACAACAGTGACCAAAAAAGAATTACAGATTCTCAATAAAGGCAGGCGCAGACAGATATAAACATTTGAATGGGTCATATTGTGATTTAAAAAATGTATATATGTTTTTCCTTGGGTTCACCTTCTTACTTAGCTTCTTTAGGTTCGCCAATTGTAGACTCCGTGACCCTTATTTATGGCTAGAAACCAATTATGAGTGAGTACATCCCATGTTCATCTTTTTGGG
>NW_004949104.1:2423141-2424088 GCF_000317375.1 Microtus ochrogaster
AGATATGGACGGAGGGGGGAGGGCCTAAGACTTACCACAGGGCAGGGCACCCTGACTGCTCTTTGGACTGGAGAGGGAGGGGGAGAGGAGTGCGGGGAGGGCGAGAAGGGTGGGAGGATGGGGGAGAAGGGTGGGAGGAGGGGGAGGGAAATCGAGGTTGGGAGGAGGCAGAAACTTGTTTTTTTTTTCCTTTTCTCAATTAAAAAAACTGAAAAAAATATGTATATATGCTTAAGAAAAAAATGGGTATAAGCTGTTATAGAAAGAAATGGTTTTAAAAGAAAGTCTTTAAAGAATAAATAAAAGAAATATATAAAAATGTAAAGATGGAAAATATACAGAGTCTTGATAATGTATACTATTGTATTTTCTTTGAATTTTTTGACTGCTAATGAAATAACTTCAGCGAGATATTTGATTTTGGGGCTGCTAAGCTAAACCAACATAAAGGTATTTTGAATCTAACGATAAGTTACTTTGGAAAAGTGGTTCTGTTTTTGTTTACACAAAGGATAGTAACCCACGGATTCCTACTAGGCTAATGTGATTTGATGGAATAAGATCCCCTGAAAGGTCTCTGCAAACCCTCAAAATACTTTGCCTAACAAGCAGCAATAAACAGTATAGAAAAAAAAAACTATGCCAAATTTCTAAAATGATTGTTTATGAATGTTTATTTACATTCTAAAATGGCTGGTAATAACTGATTATAATGATCATAGGTAATTCTTAAGATAATAAGGGTGATATGATATAGAAATGAATACTTTGCATTGGTATGGATCTTGGCCTATTTGATACAAATTTAAGGTTGATTTTGTTACACTGTATATATGTATTTATTGTGTTTGTGCAGCTCATTTAAAATGTAATGTATAGTTAAGAAATACAGATTAATAGTCATCTGTAATAATCAAACTTTTAATTACATTTAGTTAGGTTTTATA
>NW_004949104.1:2424293-2437836 GCF_000317375.1 Microtus ochrogaster
CTTTATGGAATTTGCCTTCAACTTGACAAGGCTAGCCATTTGAGCAAGAAACTGTTTTTGTCTGGACTGCTTGATGATATGCTGTATAAACTATAAATGCAGGACCCACTGACAAATGACTGTTGAACTTGCCAAAGACGGTGAGACAGTCATTCCAGGTTCCTGCTTCATGAAGGAGTCTGTCAGACATTCTGTATGACACAGAAGAAAGTGAATGACAAACTGTCAATATAGGTGAATTAGTCTTTTGAATTTCCTGCTTCATGGAAAAGACTGTCAGATACTATGGGCCTGTAGGCTGAAGATGGATGCCCAATGTTACATAAGAACTTTGGGTGATTTTTCAGGCAGCAAGATATTCGAAGTTGCTTATAATGTACTTTCTGTTTACTTAGGTAATAATGTATTCTTCTGGTGTCCATGATGGGGTTGAAGACAGATAGACAGAGCTTACCTTAGTTATGATAAAAGATAAATTAGATATGAAACTTTAGACTCACAAAAAAGAATTGTGACTGTAATTCTTGCTTGATACCTGTTTTGTTATATGTAACTATGCTATGTTAAAGTTAAATCCTTCCTTTTTATTTAGACAGAAAAGGGGAAATGATGTGGGATTTCCCTCTGTATACTGTGAACTTGTTTTATTACCATTGGTTAATAATGAAGCTGCTTTGCTTTGGCCAATGACAGGGAGAATATAGCAAGGTGGAAAATCTAAGCATAATAGAGGAGGAAATGTAGGTAGGTTATGTAGGAAAAGGAAGAGACCATGTAGTTATCAAAGAAGACACCAGAACATTACAAGTAAGCTACAGTCTCATGATAATGTAATAATAAATAAAAATGGGTAATTTAAGATATAAGAACTATTTAGGAATACTCCTGAGTCCTTGGCCAAAGAATATTGCAATTAATATGGTTTTGTGTGATTTGTGTCTGGGTAGATGGAAAATGAAAGAGCAGTCTTTGTTTATATCCTTGCAGAGTGGCAAAAACAGTTCCTTCATTTGAGAATATTTGCATGAAAAACATAGCTGTAGGGGCATGAAAAATACTTCCTAATATTGTCCCAAGTAATAGCTTTCATGCTGTTACAGTTGGCAAACATTTAAAGAACAGATAAAGAGTGCAGAACAAGACTATAGATAGTCAAATTCTCCTTCCAAACTTGCCACTTAGGTATTTTGCCTTTCCATCCAAAACCTCCATGCTATAAAAGAGGAGTATGACATAGAGAATACATGGTAGATGTTTTATTAATAAAGTTGTTTCCTTATTACACGAGTCATAAATTTTTGGACTGTAATGCACATGTCATTTCTTTATAAACCTGACAAGATGTTAAATTTTCCAGATAACCAAATAAAAACACCATGGGAGATGCCTATAGGATAAACAAATGGTAGGGGGTGATGTTCATTGGCCAAAATCATATAAATCTCCAACTATCTAAAACATTTTATTTCTATTTTCATATAAGTAGTGTTTTAAGTGAAAATATTAGTTGGTATATTGACCTAACAGAAGAAATCATGAACTTGCTCATAATTTGTATCCCCACAGATATGAATACCCATCAGGAATGCTGTAAATGAATTCCAGTTTGTTTTCATAATTCATGCTGTATTTTTGACAAAGTAATTTAACTCTGCAATTAAATTTTATATGCTAATACCCTTTATGTAGTTTTATTTTAATTATTTAATGCAATAAATTAAGCTATAAAACCAAGTACTTTTTTATAAGAGTTAAGAACTCAAATTTTTATGTAAAACATTTGTCCTTTTAAAGATTAATTTTTAAAACATTAGGGTAATATCAGACTATTATAATATACATTATTAAACATGAATACCCAGGTGCTAACACTTAAATTAATTAGAAGTTTAGTTCTGACTTATAAGGTACTTATTCTTCCATTTTGTTTCCTATCATGATTTAAAAATAAAATCCCTTAGTTAAAAAAACAATCTAAAGTCTGGCAACACTGTGATATATTGATAAGACAAGTTGCATAATTTTCCTGAAGTATATTGTTTCCCACATGAAGTGATTATTCCAATCATTCCTGTATCAATATCAAATGGACATATGTTTAATTGTCAGCATAATTTAGTAATGAAACTCTGAATTTTCAAAGGGCATTGTTCAAGAGACATTTTCACAAGGCAAGCTCAATACACTCTGGGATTTAGTTTCATGGTTATATTTCTATCTTGATGAGTTCCAAAAATATCTTCCAAGTATTAATCTCAGTTTTTTATTGCCCAGAATTTCTCAAGCTTTTTTTTTATCTTGAGAATAAGAAGAACCCCCAAATCCTATTTACCAATAAATAAGTGGTAGTTTACAAACATTATTTCAATGGGATGGCCAAACAGAGATAAAAGAAGTAGGTATTAATTCTCCAGATATGCATTACAGATAACTGCTACGGAAAACAAAACAAAACAAAACAAAATACTACCACCACCAACAACAACAACAAAAACCCCAAGCCATGTTAGCTGCTGAGGCATATTGAGTCTCTAAAATAGTTAAACCAGAGGAATATCCACACATATCTTCTATGAAGACAAGAAAACTTTCCCCCAAAATGTGTCTGAACTACACACTGTAGAGTATTATGATTACTTTGATTTAATCTTTTATGGTAAAATTAAATCCTGTCTTTTTTGATAACAAAAAAAATACAGAAGTCAATGACTCTCACAAAAAGACATATCCATATGCTCTCAATTGTCTTTCTTTGTGGATGCTTTTATTTCTTAATCACCAGGCTTAAAGCCTGTATTATAAGGTCTTTATTAATAACCAATCTGGTTTCAATAAATTTAAAAGAAGAAAGGAAAATAAAGCATTGTAGTTCTCAACAATGTACTTCTATTGTGTGCTTTGTTACCTCAAGAAGAAATTAAATATGGTGCTTTTCACACTTGGAATGCTATTTAGTGGCTTCTGAAGTTGTAAACCAAATAAACTCTTCCTCTGATAAGTTCTCATGGCCACTTTGTCTTAGCATTGTGGTAGAAAACAACTAAGACTGAATTCGTTGCAGAAGTGTTGCTTTATTCCATCAAAGAAATGGAAATAAACACAATCCTTATAGTTTGCTATCTGGTACCACTAAACCCTACTGGTGGTGAAGTCCAAAAAATATTCTATGTATAACAGGGACTTCTGCTGTAATAATGCTTTTCCCAATAATATTCAGTTATGCAACCAGGGTTTTTTCTAGCATGGCAGCTAGAACAGATAAGATGGAGTTTCCCTGGTGCAACAGAAAAACCATATTAATTGTGCATCTGCTAATGGAACTCATATGACTCTCTTTAGAGTATATCAGGCAGATACTGTCAATCTATTTTCAGCCTCTTAAAACTGAATCTGAATTTAGGTTTAATAACACAGGTGATTCTATAGGCATAGGACTAAATATAGCATTAACCAATATTTAGTTAATATTTAAATGAGATTTAAATGATTAAGCAAGTCTTTTAATGATTTTTTCCCTCAGTCTAAATATTTGAGGATGTGTTTCCTTTCTTAACTTCTTCACATGTTAAGAAGTCTCGTATCAACTACTTTAATAATCTCTTTGCCAGGATAACCCATCACCTCACACTTTTGGCTAATCTTTGCTTAGCTAATAAAACCGCATTTATTTTTCAGATCAAATCATTCTTACAGGTCATCAGATTAAAAATATTTTTTTAAAAAAAAATTATGTTTTTGCTCTCTTGGAAGCATATTACTATATAACCTAGATTGGCACTGAATTGGAGTCCTGGAATTAAAAATATGCACCACCGCTCAAGCCAAATAAGCTTCTCCTACCCCCACCACAAGACTCTGCAAGCTTCTCTTACTTTTCCTCCTCTACTGCCCATTCAAGTCATGTCCAAATACCTGCTTATCCTCAAACTTGCCATCTGCTTTCCCTCTACGGAAGCTTTAATAACTGGAATTCATCCAGATAAAATCAAAGTCTGGGAAGACTCTGTACTGCGCTAGTTTACAAGAAAATTTCTAAATCTTGTAAGAATTATATACTTTTAATGCTTAAATTTTCTATGTTTTCATTTTATGGAAGGGTAATATAGTTATATCATTTCCCCTCTTCTTTTTTCTCTCTTCAAACACTCCCCTGTACATCTCGCTAAACCTAATCTCATTAAAATCCAGGGCTTTTTTCTTTCATTATTGTTACATGTGTATGTGTGTGTGTATTCTTAACTATGTAAACAAAACTTGTTTACTCCGTCCAATGTTAATTGTATGTATGTTTTCAGGACTGACCACTTAATACTGGATAACCTGTCAATATGCTCTTCTCTGGGAGAGACTATTAATGCTACTGTTGTCAGATTTCCTTAGTTGCCTATAGCTCTTTGTCAAATGTTGAGGGGTCCTGAGATTTCCTATATCAGTTTTAACATGTCTATTGGTATCTTTCTTCCATTGGGATTTGATTCTACAACTCTGTATTTTATGAATTGTGGTTTTCTCCCTGTCCTAATACAATTATTATTGGAAGGACAAAGGAAATTTACTAATCTAAATTACATATGAATAGTTTTTCATCTGATATGAACTATCTCTGGTGACATTTTACTCTCGTTTTTCTTCTGTATTTGCAATTGACCTCCAATATATTGTGTTGAAAATAATATGTGAATAAAAATATTTTTATTATAAAGAATATTATTAACCAGTCAGTGGTTTTAATCCCATCACTTAGGAGGCAGAAGCAAATGAATCTTTCTGAGTTTGAGGCCATTCCAGGCTACCGATAGAGTTCCAGGACAGCGACAACAGTTGCACAGAGAAACCCTGTTTCAAAAACCCAAGATATATGAAAGCTGTAAGTTATCAAAAAAAAAAAGCTTCCAGGTATTAAATCTAGCAATTTCATCTTTATCTATTACGTATATGTAAAATTACCTATCCAAGAGAAGAACAACAATACATTGTGTTTTTAAACATGGCTGCTTAAAATAATGTATAAAATCATTATCTTGGCTTTAATTAAAAATAAATTATAAGTAGGATTTTCATATGTTTAATAAGTACATTCTCAATATGCATTTTGGTGTGCAAAACACAGACACATATATAAAGAAAATATATCTAAGTATTGCGGTTGTCACAATCCTCAAGGCTTGTTTCTCACATTATGTTTGATATTATGAAGCAAGGGGGAAACCCAGTCAGTTAACTATTGAGTTCAAACATGCTAATGAGTACATATTCTGGTATAAATGTGGTTAGAAATGTACCGTGTCAAAAAGATTGATCTCCATAATAGTTAATGAATCTGAAAGGAAGAATAGAAGAGACAGTGTCATAGATCCAATTTTATTGCTTGGAATTATATTTGCCCTTGGCAAAGCAGCTTGTTTATTGGTGCTCATTATCACTGATACAGTATTGTAAGCTGCTTTCATCTAGAAACAAAGGTTATCAAAGATCACAAGATAATGCAGTCATGAGGAGTTTTCACAACATTTCAGTATGCTTTTATTACTGATTATAATACAGCTATGCATGTGGTATAAGTATTAGCATTACAATCACAGTACCAACACCTGAGTTATAGTTTTAATGTCAAAAGAAATTATTTTCAGTCAAGCTTGGATAATGGTACAACCAAAAGCATTATTGAAAAGTCAAAAGTGAGTTCATAGTAAATATTTGAGTACACAAAGGACAGATTTATTTTTTTTCTCTTGTGGTTTTTAAAACTTTTATTTTTGGGTTAGAGATGGGACTCTTTTTATTGACTGCATCTTACTCTGAGCACACTTGTAAACTGTGCTAGTGAGATGGCTCAGAAATTCAGTGTCCATAAAGCATTGTCTTGGGCATGTATTAATTATTTTTCATCATCAGTACAATTACTCTATAATACTCATAAAGGGAAACAACAAAATACAGGCCTTTAAGAAGGGCACTGATGCTATTGCAGCCTTGAGTTTTCAGGAATAGTCTTAGCTTGACAAAACTTGTCCAGGAGATAGGAAACTTTTATGTCAAAATATTAGACTGCTTTAAAACTCAGAATTAAAATATATATCTAATTTTCTTTCATGAAGAGATGATCAGCACACATTAATCTTATTATAGAAATTCTATTGAGGTCATATCTAAACAGAGCTTGGCAACTTTTAACAACTTTTACATAATCCTACTCTGTGTTAGACATCCCTATTCATGTGTTGTTATGTAAGGAAAAAGTTTTTAATTTAAAAGAAAATGGTGACTAATTCTTTTTAATATATTCAATTTTCTTATTTCCTTAATAATATGTAAAAACAAACAATTAAAAAACATTGAATTTTACTAAAAAATCATTAAAAATTTATTAAATAATGAAAAAATCATAATCAGTTAAATGGAAGTTGTTATTTTATTAAGTAGTTACCTATACTAGGATAAAGGCATTTTATCATTTCATCATCCAATTCTTAAAAATAAACAAACATTTAATTCTCTTTATAGAACATTTCTTAGCAGTTCACTAAAATTCTTATTTAAACAAAAAAATATTTAACTAAACAGTGATTTTTCTACCTCCTTAATGCTGTGGCCCTTTAATAGAGTTTCACATGTTGTGGTGTCCTAAAACTATATAGTTACATTTTTTATTGTAAGAATTTTAGTGGAATTTGTCAGTGTTATTTAAGATTAAGTGCTAAACATATATATATTATAATTTATATGTATAATATACATAATATCCTTTAAGTGTTTTCCAAACTTGCTTCAAATATATTTGATTTATTCATTTAGAGAAGGATGATAAAATTTGACCAATATTTAATAAGGTACTGATATATTATGGCCTCCTCTCTTAACATAGATTTACGTATTTTACAATTTTTTCTTTTATTGATAATAGATTCTTTTCTCATATTCTGATTGCTGTTTTCCCTCGCTCTACTTTCCCAGTTCCTCTTTCCTCTCCTCCCCTCCCCACCAACTCCCTTGCTGTCTCTCATTAGAAAAGAACAGCTTCAAAGAGATAACAGCCAAACAAGACAAATAATATAAAATAAGATGAAACAAAAGCTATCATATCATAGTTGGACAGAATAATCCAACAGAAGAAAGCATCTCAAGAGAACGCACAAGAGATAGAGACCCATTGGTTCACACACCCATGAGTCCCCCCAAAATACTAAACTAATAGCTATAATATATACACAAATGACTTGTTATAGACCTGTGTAGGCTCCGTGCTTTCTCCTTCCATCTCTAAGTTCATATATACCTTTCTTTGTTGATTCAGAAGGCTTTAATCTCTTGGTGTCCTCCGTTCCACTGGCTTTTGTAGTCTTTCTACCCCCTCTATCACAAGATTTCTTGTGCAATGAGGGAAGGGATTTGATGGAAAACTCCTATTTAGATTTTTCTCTTGCATAATGTCTTGCTGTGAGTCTCTGCATCTGTTCCTATCTTCTGCTGGAAGAAGAATCATCATCATCATTCTGATGATGCCTAGATAAGGCACTGATCTATGAGTATAGCAGAATATCATTAGGAATCACTATCTTGATTATTTTTATCTAAGTAGTGTTTGGTTTTACCTTAGGTTGCTGGGCTATTTAGAATCTGGCTGCAGTTATCAAGGTAGTGTTGGCTATAGATGCCTTCTCATGGGAGTAGGCCTTAGATCAAATCAGACATTGGTTGGATACTCCCACAAGTTCTGTGCTATTATTGCTTTAGTGTAGTTTGCAGATAGGGCAGATTGTAGGTCACAGGTTTGGTGGTTGAGTTAGTGCCCACCTTTATGCTTTGGAACCTACAGAGTACCTTCCCACACGAAAGAGACTAGAACATAGAGATGAGGGTTCCCTGAAGGCACCAGCCCAACTTCCCGATATTCAACATATTGTGTGGATGGTGGGTGCTGTCCTCAGCCATGGAACCCCCACTGTCAGTTTGCTGAGAGTACGCTTTGTTTCAGTATGAGTCTGGGTATAGGGGCGATTTCCTTGGGACCCCCTTAAACAACAATTCAAATGAATGCAACTGAGTAGCACTACTGGAAGCCTCACCTGGATATGAGATGTGCTATTGAGGTTCCATATTTCCCATCGCTAGGGATCCTCATTAAGATGACTATCATATGGTCCGGGAAGTTTCCAATTCACTGTTTCCACGCCATTCCTCCAAAATGCCCCTCCCCAATTCTACTTACCTTTCTGCATACTCTCTCCCTTCATCCCGTCTTCTTCCCACTCCCTGATCTGATCTCCATGAATCTGTCTCCACCTGTGCCCATCTGCTCATAAAATCTAATCTATTTCCTCTTCCCAGGAAGATACTTGCATACATCCTATCTAGATCCCTCCTCTTTAATTAACCTCTCCAGATCTATGTATTGCAGCTCGTTTATCATTTACTTAACAGCTAATTCCATTTATACATGAATACATGCCATGTTTGTCTTTCTGGGTTTGGGTTTCCTCATATTTTATATTCACTTTTTTCCAACATATACTATGCTTGTTTTTTTGGAAATGAATTTCAAACAGACCCTAAAAAGCTCAAGGAAGACAGTCATAGTTCCAACCCAGGCCACTTGACTTGGGCCTGCAGAAATCAGCCATGATCCGCCCCGCACCTATGACATTAGGCTGTAGGGCACCATTGTCCTAAGTGTGTACAGGGTAGGGAAATTGGAAGAGCAAGAGACAGAATGGCTTATATGCTGGAAAGAGAGGTGAATCTAAGGAGACAAAAATGGTGAGGAATGGGAAAGGGCTAACATGGGTGGTTTGCTTGACCCCAGGGGCTATGGTGATATCGAGAACTGTGCTGCTGCCAAGGGCCATGTCTTGATTCATGGGCCTGAAACAATGGTGGAGATCTATGTTGGTATATGTGGCTCCTGTTACCTTTGAAGACCCTGTGGGCAACTGGAGTCTGGGATACCACCTATGACCATGCCCAAGAGATGTGCCATGCTGATCTAAGAAGGCTGTGTTGCTACCCAGAGACAGATGGAGGCCTGTAGTATAAGCCAACACCTGAGCCCATGAAGCTCTTTGCATATCTAGTTGCTGCTGGGGCCATACACATCTGGGTGGCCAGTGACACCACTGAGAGCCATGGTGACATCAGGAACTGAACTGTAGCCAAGTATCATGTCCATGTCCTTGGCTCTACTGCAGCTTTAGTTTGTGCTTATGTCTGAGTCATTTGTTGCCACTGAGGGCTATGTGGATACCCAGCATCTGGACTGGGACCATAGAATCTAAGCCTGGGCTGCTGCCAAGGAACATGTCTGGGTCCCTAACCCTACAGAGGTCATGGTTTGTTTTGATGTCCCTAGCTCCTATTACCAGTAAGGCTGTGAATATAGGGCTATACAAAGTTGGCTCCACCCCATCACTGGTTTCAGTCCTAGGGAGAACTGGTCCTGCCCTTCACTACCAGTGGCACTCAGGATAGTGGGCCCTGCAGCTCTCCTGGACAGCACAATAGTGCAGACCCTGTAGGCATGGGTGCAGGTGAGCCAGCCTTGAGAGCTTGAGAACAGGTGAGCTACTACTTAGGACCTGATAGAGAGCTATTAGTTAACACACCCCAACCTCCACCTCTTCTATGAACTGCTGGAGCATGGTATCTCTAGCTCTGTGGAGAAATAATGTCTTGAGCTATTCACAATTTAATCATGCTTTATCCAATATGGTTTTTCAGTTATGCAGCCCATGACTGCCCCCAAAAAAGAGCAAGATGATTTTCCTCCCAAGAAGGCATTCAAATTTGAATCACACCAACACGATAAGCAGAATTATCCTTGTAATGAGATAATCTACTTTTATTTCCTGCAACCTAGCTAAAGCCTTACTAGTTGTCATGAAGTTCAGCTGCACACTAACTGGGAAAGGTTAATCGCTTCTTTTATCTCTTTCTTTTAGATCTTAGTCAGAGTCTATGCTTTGTCTCGTTCTTTGGGCTTCCTCCCTCTTTCTCTAATGCTCCCCTCCTTACCATGTGTCTCTATTCCACAGCAGCATTTGGATATATATATTGTCAGCATATATCCAAATGAACGGGAGTATATTAGGGGTTGGGTCTAGGATAACTAGGTGCATTTTGGATTAAATCTAAATATACCAATAAACAGCAAACTGATGATTGGATTTGTGTTGAAATAGTGCCAAGGTATCACTATTAAGTGAATGAAAAATATCTTATTATTAAAGGGTTGGTGACCATTAAGTGTAGTGAACAAGGTCATCAGCAGTGACCCAAGTTTTCTAATATTTCAACATAGATACACAGTGATATTAGAATAAAAAGCAACTAAGTAAGAAGGAAACAGGATTGAAGATAGGTAAGACCCACTGCTTTTTAATTTGTTTTTTTCTTTTTTATTGATTTTTATTGAGCTCTACATTTTTCTCTACTTCTGACCCTGCCTCTCCCTGCCTCTTCCCTCCCCTTCAACCCTTTCCTAAGGTCCCCATACTTCAGTAACTGTAAAATTATCAGCTATAGAGGTAGCCGTATGTGAAGCATTTACCAGTAATCACAGTCCTCTGGAGACTGAAAATGGCTGAATGTTTAATGACAATTTAGGCTACCTAACTAGTGAGGTAAAGTATACCAATATATATTGAAATTTATGCCCTTGCAATGCTGAAGCATTCATGGGCAGCCCTTATATAGTGGTTCTGTTGAACTTTCCATTTTAGGTTTCATGGCCTAAGTTGATGAGCATGACTGACCAGGTCTCTTTCTTAAGAGGGCACAAGATTTGATTACAGGTGGTTGTGTCACTATGCGATGGCTGAGAATTGAACTCAGGACCTTTAGAAAAGCAGGCAGTGCTCTTAACCACGGAAACATCTCTGAGTTTCAATTATTTTGTAGCCTTGAGTTATTCGCATCTTTAAACTAATTGATAAAAATAGAATCAGTAGAAATAAATGTTTTCCATCCAGTATAACATATCTCACATTGTGAAAGATTATTATTCTCAAAGTCGATAGGAATTGGTATTGTTAGTGAATCCAAAGATTTGTGTCCATCAGTTTTGGGTGTGTGTGGAAAATATTTTGAGGGAGAAAATGCACCCAAGCAATATACAGATAAATTTTATGAGTAACAGAAAGATAAGAGTGAAATTAGAAGCAAAGGAGAAGAAGAAAGGGGTAAAGCCTGAGCCACAGGATATATAATAAAAGGAAGCATTTGAAAATCTTCAGAATAAAAATACATAATCAAGATAATATAAACAAAAGACTTAGATATGAAATTGATCTTTGTGAATATTTGCTACAAACCTTGTAATTTAGTGTATCAAATTAAAACTTTTATACTTCTATTTTATTATTTAATATTTAATCAAAGGTTTTAAAATTGTATATATGCCAGCTGGCCTGGGTCTGAAAAAGCCTGGGATAAAACCGGACTCGCTGAACATAGCGGACAATGAGGACTACTGAGAACTCAAGAACAATGGCAATGGGGTTTTGATCCTACTGTACGTACTGGTTTGGTGGGAGCCTAGGCAGTTTGTATGCTCACCTTACTAGACTTGGATGGAGGTGGGTGGTCCTTGGACTTCCCACAGGGCAGGGAACCCTGATTGCTCTTAGGGCTGATGAGGGAGGGGGACTTGATTGGGGGAGGGGGAGGAAAATGGGAGGCGGTGGTGGGGAAGAGACAGAAATCTTTAAGAAAGAAAGAAAGAAAGAAAGAAAGAAAGAAAGAAAGAAAGAAAGAAAGAAAGAAAGAGAACAAAGAAAGAAAGAAAGCCCTTTAAAAATTGTATATATGCCCATATAGGCTTTGAACTATGATGAACATATAATAAAATAAATTTACTAACAAGTCTAATTATTTGGAAGTTGTTCAGTGACAAAAGCAACATCATATTTGTTAAATTAAACCATAAAGTGAATGGAAACTCAGTTCATGACTTCTTACACCTACTATGATTTTCTAATTATTAAAAATGCATTAGTAAACAAAAATGAAGTTGATCCCACTTTTATTCATTACAGCATTAGAATTTTAAAATAGCTGTATGTATGTAGTTAAACAAATGAGTAATTATAGAGTATGTAATATAAAATATAAAAATATAGGTGAAACATGAACATATAACTTCTGACATCCTCGCAACATGGCGGAGAACTCAGACCAAATTATGATACAATGAACTGAGCCTCAATAATACTTTTGTCTATGTAATAGCATAATCTGGAATAGGCTTCATAATTTTCTATATATCTCACTCATAAAATTAATATTTTGTGAATTCTAAATAGATAAATTAGGCATTTTTTTCAGTACTAATAGAATGCTGCTCTGACAATATCAATTTTGTGATGCCTGATAGAACTCACACACTCTTCTGCCATTATTAATGGTCTCTTTATTCTCTAATGCTACCATGCATTATTCATATGGTAAATCAGAGTGAGTAGCACAAATGGACAATTCAGCAGCAGCCAAAAAATCAGGATTTGTGGTTTACAATGCAATAGCCACTCTGAAACTATAATCCATTTGCCCTAAGGCACCAAAGTTTTGCCTCAGTACTCAGTATTTAAGCCACATAGTTGACAATTTTACAAATACAGAAGATAAGCATTTGCCATTTAAACCACAAAAGAGAACAGTAATAATTAATGAGTTCGTGTTAACAAGGACAGACAGACGAGTATTACTATGGCAGAATGAATTAATAGTCCTCAGCAGGATGTTTTTGTGCTCACATGAGAGATGATGCTAGCTGGTTTCTCGATATTCTGTGTTGGTTTACAATGCACACGCTTAACGACCTAGAGTCCTCTTTAAAACAATGTGGGGCACAGATACATAAGAGTCACATATTTAGTCATTATTGTAAGAACACAAGTTATTGTGCTTTATTAGGAAGGCTAAGATTACAGAGAATGGAACATAAGCCAATTAGCAGAGACTTACAGTGATTAAACATTTCCTAATTTGCAAGTAGACTCTCAGATTTCTATTTTGCTTTCATCTCTGCTATGTAGGGATAAAAGCATTTAACATTTATCTCTCTGTATATAAACAAGGAAATGAGCTGCAGAGAAATGTATACAGACAGGGAAACACTTTGAATGAAGACTGGCAATGGCTACTCCAAACACATCAATTATTTAGGGGGCTTCCTGGTTAATGTTAATTATAATGTGTATGTCATATTTAAAGCTTCATTGTCATTGCTTCTCTGTTTTCTTCAGAATGTTTATTTTTCTTTTTGTTAAGGTTCTAGATTCCTCAGATGCTCATAGTAAGTTAAGTTTAAAATTGTCAAAGAAGTTGTCTTGATTTGCATTTCCCTGATCGCTAAGGAAATTGAGCATGACCTTAAGTGTCTTTTGGCCATTTGAACTTCTTCTGTTGAGAATTCTCTGTTCAGCTCAGTGCTCCATTTTATAAATGGGTTGATTAGCCTTTTATGGTCTAGTTTCTTGAGTTCTTTATATATTTTTGAGATCAGACCTTTGTCAGTTGCTGGGTTGGTGAAGATCTTCTCCCAGTCAGT
>NW_004949104.1:2440147-2447405 GCF_000317375.1 Microtus ochrogaster
AAAATTGTCAAAGCATACTTCTATGCAAATGAATAAGTAAAAGTCATATTTTATACTGTATTTACATTCTTTATGCCCATTTCTCTTCTGATTTATGTGCCTCTCTGCTTTCTCAAGTTCATGACTTTCTCTAATTATTTAAGATGTATGTATTTGGAAATATACTTTTACAAAAACACATGCATGTATGGCAACCTATTGAGTCAATTTAGAATTGCTCGTATGTTTATTTTGATCTGATATATTGAAATTAAAAATTTGTCAAAATTCTCTTCCCTAGAGAAGACTGATTCAAACTTTCAAACTATGAAAATTTGATATGTTTCCCATAGGCCTAAAGCTCTTTTCTGCCTGTTATTATACAAATTAAACCTAAGCAAGACAAATTGAATATTGACTTGGTTCTCTATTTATTGAGGCAATAGTACATTTACATACCCGAGATCCTCAAATCTACTAAATAATTACTTATATAGGAATGATACCTAATTTGAAGTAGTAGTATTCATCATATTATTAGAGATTTTATAGTCATGCAAGCAAAAATATGTTAGTTGGTTCAATAAAAATGATATACATTTTTCAAGTATTTTACATTTTAAAAAGTTTTGTTTACTTTATGTATATAAGTATTTTACCAGAACATATGCAAGTATATTGCATGGGTGATTGATATATGGTATCTGCAGATGCAGGAAAGATATGATAAATATTCTGAAACTTAACTTATGCCTATTTACTAGGTTCTAAGTTGGTACTGAATCCAGGTCTTCTACAAAAAAAAAAAAAAAACCAAAAACAAGTGGGCTTAACCACTAAGTGATTTTCTCTCTACTCTCCAAAATATATACATTTGATGTCACTAGTGTTTGTATATGTGTATCATATGTGTATATGTGGTTGTATATGGTTCTGCTGTTTCTGTAGATTTCTCCATCATAATCTTGATCTCCTTTGCTCATATATTCCTTCCTCCCTCTCTTCGATTAAATTTCCAGAACTTGGACTGGCACTTGGTTGTGGATCTCTGCACCTGATTCCATCAGTTGTTGACTGAAGGCTCTATGGTGATAGTTGGGTTATTTGCCAATCTAGTTACTAGGGAAGGCCAGTTCAGGCTTCCACTCCACTATTGCCAGGACTCTTAGCTGGGATCATTGTTGTGGATTCATGGGAAGTTCCCTAGCACCGGGTTTCTCCCCAACCCCATAGTGGTTCTCTCTATCAAGATCTCTCTTTGACTGGTCTTCCACTCTGTTCCTCTCCTCCCTTGACCATCCTGTTACCTCATGTTCTCATCTCCCATCCCCTCTGCTTTTTCATTGCGCTCGCCCCCAGTTTACTCAGGAAGTATCATCTAATTCCCCTTTTCTGGGTGATCTATGCATCCAGGATAAAGAACTCACTTTCGGTAAAATACCTGCTAAGAAGTAAAAGGACAGGCAGCTATAAGAGCAGAAGGGTAGAAACTGAAGGAAGTAGGAGAATTAGTGAATTAAGAAAAGCAATGCAGGGCTGGAGAGATGGCTCAGAGGTTTAGAGCATTGTCTGCTCTTCCAAAGGTCCTGAGTTCAATTCCCAGCAACCACATGGTGGCTCACAACCATCTGTAATGAGGTCTGGTGCCCTCTTCTGGCCTGCAGGCATACACGCAGACAGACTCTTGTATACATAATACATAATAAATAAATAAATATAAAAAAAAAGAAAAGCGATGCAAATGGGGCACATTTGATGATATAATATGTAAATATTATACAACTGAATACGTTTATAGTGTTAAGTGGTACAGTGGGAAGGAAAGCTGAGGTATGGTGGTATACTAACCAGAGAGCAGAATCCTAAAAAGACAATAAAGATTGTATCAAGGCAGATGAAGAAAGAGAGGAATTCTTCATTTGTTTGATAATAAACATTTGAGGTTTAGATAAATCAGCTGCTTATCAGTGGAGGAAGAGGATACATGTTCCTTTTAGATCCCTCTATTTGTTCAACAAAATGTAGCAAAAATAATGAGCTGACTCTGAAGTGAGAACAAGAGAATTGAATGCTTGAGATGCAGAAAGTGCTAGAGAAAGTGAGAGAGTTTATGGTTCACCATGGAAGTAGAATAAACTATCCACTTGCCTAAAGGCTCATCTGAGTTTTAAGACTGTAAAGTGAGATACATATCTTCTATCTACAAGTCAATATGGACGGCTTTGTTTAGCCCCTCTGCTCATCTTAACCACAAAAAATAAAGAGGAGACAAAAAGGAAGGCTGGAATTATATTTCCCATTTTCAATAGAGATATTACTAGATTTTCATAGGAATGCAACAACAAATCCTTCTAACAAATGGATTTGAATAAGAAAAATGTACATTTTATATCTGGAAGCTAGAATCTCTGAGTGTGTTTCAGCTTTGGGGAGTACACATGGTGATATTTTGTTCATGATATAACAAATAAAACTTGCCTAAATATCAATGTGCAGAACCAAGCCACTATTTAGCTATAGAAGCCAGTCAGTAAGAGCACACATCTTTAAATCCAGCACTCAGGAGGCAGAGGCAGATGGATCTCTGTGAGTTCAAGGTAAGCCTGGGTTACAGGAGATTTTTTCCAATCTAAAACAGAAACAGAGCCTCGCAGTGATGGCTCACACCTTTAATACCAGCTGGGAGCCTCAGGCCTTTAATCCCAACACAAGAGAGGTAGAGACAGGAGGTCAGAGAGAGGAATAGAAGACAGGAAGAGACAAGAGCGGGAGGTATTTTGCTTGAGGATATCTAGAGACAGGTTAGCCCATTGTTTCTGAGGACTGGTAAACAAAAGAACTAGTGGCTGGCTGCACTGTTTGTCTGATCGTTCAGGATTTACCCCTATATTTGACTCAGGGCTTTTATTATTAAAACCAATTAGAATTCACACTACAATTAAAGGTGTTGTTTTATCATTTGTAAATCTAAGCCCCTCTCTCTGCCTCTCAATATCATCTCTCTCTCTTCCCCTCCCTCTTTGCTGCTAAGAAATCCAAAACATGAATAAAGTCTTTTTTCTTTTCAGTGGACTTGGATTTGGATGTCATGCAGTACAATGACCTGGTGATTCTGAAATCTGGAAAGTATCTATCTTTCAGACTCTGTGGACTTTTGTCATCAAGGTGATCATTTGATGTACACATATTTAAATTCAGTGCTCCTGTTTTTATAATTCTTCGAAAATACTTCCACAACCTGTTATGGGTAACTTTATGCTCCACTTTTCAGAACACACTCTCTCCCATATTGAATATACTTGTTAAGTCTCCTTTCTCTTTTTCTTACATTTTTGTGTGTATTAAACTTCTCTATCATTTATACTGTTAGTGTATGGGTCTTTTTCATTCCATTTTTTCTATATTTTAAGTGCAGTGTGGTTTCTCAATTAATTATATTGTTAAACATGTGTATCTGGTCTTATGCGAGAGATGAAAATTTTTTACTTGCTTCTGTTGAATGATGGCCTTTGTTGTTACTGTTCTTGTTATAACAATTTTTATTTAATTACATTTTTATGCTTTTAGGTCCACATTTCTTTCTCTTATTCAATAAGACCCATTCTCTAGTTTTCTTTCATTCCAATAATTTTTGTTGATGCCAATATATTAATTATTATTTCTCACATATCTCATTATTTATAAAAGTTGAGAAAACTAAATGTGTTTTGACTTCAAATTTCTTATTCATATATTCTTTATCTCAGGCTTCCTTATTTTTACTATTTTTAACATATTAATTGAAAAATTATTATATGCACTTCTTATGAACTTCCTTAAATGTAAATGCTTTCAAGTACCAAAATATTAGCAAAGCTTATAGATGTGCAACACAACTCCTGACCTAAGACTGAGGAAAAATCACAGAAGAGGGAATGGAAAAACTTAAGACCCACTTGTTCAGAGTGACTGCTATGGTATAGGGTTTTCTATAAATAACAAAGAATATGCTCTCATGAATTCTCAGCTATATGGTTACTAAAATAAAAATAATGAAAACACGATTTGTCATGTCAAAGTGAACAAAAGGGATTTCCACATAGTATTACCTCTTTAATTTAGCAGGACATATATGTGACACATGCTTATATGTTCATTGTTACTCTCTTCATAACATCCAGAAACTGGAAAGAGAAACGGAAAAATTAGATGTCCCACAACAGAAAAATGAGTAATGAAAATGTGGTTCATTGAGAAAAATGAGTATTACTCAACTGTTTAAAATATGCTATCATGATTTGCAGGCAAACGAATGGAATAAGAAAAAAACATTCTGATTGAGGTTACCCAGACCAGAAAGATAAATATGGTATATACTCACTTATACTTGAATATTAATTAGCTATAAAATAAATGATAACCAACCTATAATCCCTAGACCCAGGGAATTTAAATATAGACAAAGGCTCTATCAGGGAACTAAGGATCTCCCTGGGAAGGAGAAATAAATTATAATTTATGGGTAGACTAGGGGCATGGAGGACAAGAACAGGAGGATCAGAAAGGTAGGGGTGAGGGAAAGGAATGCAAGGAGAAACAGCTGAAATTAAAGGACTGGTATGAAAACCTATTTTAGTGGAAACTTCCTATATATATGAAGGTGAGCCAAATAAAGTTTCCTAATAATGGGGAAAAAGAGTCCCAACTGGTCATCTCTTGTCAAGAAATGAGAATTCCAGTATCAGGATTGGGTTGCATTCATTTGAATCGTTGACCAAAGAGTTCCTGAAGAAATGTACAAACAATCCAGGAACTTGCCAAGAAAATGAATTGCTACATTCATTTACAAACTGACAGAGGTTCCCCCATTGTTGAGGACAACACCCACACAACTCCTTAAACATGAAGCAGTCAAGCTGGTGACTTTATAAAGCAACTGCAACATTCTAATGTCTTTGGTTAGGAACATACTCTGAAGGCTACCAAAAATAACATAAACAGGAACACAGGCAAAAAAAAAAAGAAAAAAAAACTTTCCCTTATAATCTGTTTTGTTGACAAGAGATGCTAGGTCAGTGGTGGCTCAGAACATGTGTGAGTAACCAGCCAATGTCTGAATTGATTTAAATATAAGGCCCACTATGTAAGATGGAACCCATACCCAACCCTACTTGAGTGACCAGAGACCTAGAGTAAAACTGGACACTAATGACCAAAAAGGAAAGAGAAGCAAGGAAGGGCTATCGATAAAACGTCTCTGTGTCATATTCTACTATGTTCCCACATCAGTGGTTTATTCAGTCATGATCATACTCAACAAAAGGAAACAGATGCTGAGACACCTAGACAGACATTACACACACAAAAAAAGAGAGACTCCTTGGCATACATAGCTCAAAATGGGATGTCGCCATCAAATGTGCTCCTCAAAGTTCATGGAACTCTGCAGAAAAGGAGGCAGGAGGGTGGAAGATCTAGAGGGGATGGATGACATCAGAAGAAACAGGACAACTGAGTCAATTGAGCAGTGTTCATAAGAACTCAAGGATTAAAGCAGGTGAGTGTTGACATGGGTCTTCACCAGATCCTCTGCATCTGTATTATATCTTTCAGCTCAGTATTAAGGGTACCGTTGAATGTGTGAATGAGTGGGTCTCTGATTCCTATGCCTATTCTTGGTATCTTTTAATTCTTCTGGGTTGTTTGGCCCAGCTTTGATGTGACGTTTTTTTGCTTTATCTTATTTTGTTTTGCTTTGTCATATTTAATGGTTATCTCTTAGATTCCTGTTGTTTTCTATTAGGGGACAGGAAGGGAATGAATCCAGATGACAGGGGAGGTGCAGAAAAACTGGGAGAAGTAAAGAAAGGAAAATTGTGGTCAGAAATTAATTTGTGCCAAAGAATCTATTTTTAATTATGAAAAGTTACAGAAATGAAATAGAAATCTCAGGTTTAGATAGGGATGAATGTAGCTGTGTGTTAAAACTGTTTATTCAAAGTTTATTTTAAAAAGTTGATTTCCCATGGTACTTCCATCAATCCTTTCAGGTATTGTCTTTTCTTCTATTTTTGTCAAGGGTCCATGATTATATTAGTCTAATAAATAATACAGGAGAGGGAGAGGAAAATTTATGTGAATCAGAGAGGATAGACGGTATATGGCAAATATGGCCCAAATGAATTGACTAAGTAGGGCATATTTATGTTCACAGAGACTGAAGTGGCAAGCAAAGGGCCTAGATGGATCTGCCCCAGGACCTTTGCATATATGTTATGACTGACAACTTTGTGTTTTTGTGGAACTCATAACCATGTGAGTATGTTTGTCTATGTAAGAACAAATATAGAAAATAATTTTGGCAAATCTGTAAAAATGATTTTTCAAGGCTGATTTTGTTTCGACTATAAGGCAGCATACCTGACTTGAAATTTAAATTGTTAAATTTGTCTCTTTTTCTTAAATACATGTAAAACTTATTCAATTTTGATTAACTTGTTAATTTGGATGATCTTTTAAAAATATAAACTAACAAAAGAAGGTGAGCCAAAACAATTTAGTGCTTCATATGGTGTTTAAAATTTGGCATGTTCCAATCATGAAAAGACTAAAGTCATGAAGTCTTAAACAGATGTCTTACTTGTATAGGTTCATTACAAATTGGCAGGTTTAACACGCAGTACTCTGAAATGGCTGCTTTTCAGTTATATAGAAGAAAAATGGGCTCATAAGGCCTAGAGGAAAAATAAATCAGTGCACCTGAAACCCTGTTCAGAATTATTCTTAATATTCACAATTAATTTCTGGAGCCCAGTTTGTACAAAACACTGCCAGCTGCTCCAGTAACAAATGTGTGTTCCTTTTGGGCAACTACTGATAGTGAAATCTGTTTGGCTCATACAGGTGGCAACAGGTGAACAGTCTGCTCTGCATTTCTTTCCTCGTTTGTCCTATGATAATTTGTTCTAGCAAATGAATTGTAAGAAAAGTAAGGCTTGATTCAGGAAAATGTGGCATCCTGAGATTTTTTCAGTTCTTCCGTTAAGGGCCTGTGCTGGTTGGTTTTATGTCAACTGGAAACAAGGCAGAGTCACCTGAGAAAAGGGAACCTTAATTGAAAACAATGCTTCTATAAAACCTGGCTAGACTTGGTGAGCTCCCAATAGATCAGCCCCACTGTCTCAGTGGGTGGGTGCACCCCTCGTGGTCCCGACTTCCTTGCTCATGTTCTCCCTCCTTCTGCTCTTCATTGGGACTTTGGGAGCTCAGTCCGATGCTCCAGTGTGGGTCTCTGTCTCTA
>NW_004949104.1:2447875-2448485 GCF_000317375.1 Microtus ochrogaster
CCTGACCTGTGGGAAGTCCAAGGACCGCCCACCTCCATCCAGGTTCAGTAAGTTGAGCATCCAAACTGCCCAGGCCCCCCCAGAGCCAGCACGTGTAGGATCAAAAACCCATTGCCATTGTTCTTGAGTTCTCAGTAGTCCTCATTGTCCGCTATGTTCAGCAAGTCCGGTTTTATCCCATAAAAAAATCATTTAAATTAAAAGAAAAAAACCTTGCTAGAGATAATTATGTAGATCATTTTCTTAATTAATGATTAGTAGACAAGGGGATAGGGTCAACACACAAAGGTTGTGTTCCAGAGTCAGCAAAGATTGTATGACTGCAAAGTCATGTGTAAAAGTCTTCTATCTAGTAATGTTTTTGAAAGTATAAAAGTGTTATGGACAACAATTGCGGCTGGGCACTGTACGCAGTCAGAAGAGGCCACTGGTGAAGGTACAGCTAGAATAGTGATTGAAGCACCAGAATTGATGGGACTGTGCAGAGATGTTGAAGCATGGCACCATAGAGAGAACCCAGGAGTGGCTACTGATGAAAGTGCCCCCCAGTTTCAATACAAGACTCCAGCATTTTAGAGATATCAGTCCACCATGGGTGGAATGCCAAGTA
>NW_004949104.1:2449236-2455022 GCF_000317375.1 Microtus ochrogaster
GGACAGTGGTCCTGTATTCTATAGGAAAGCAGGTGAGCAAACTGTGAGGAACAAGCCAGTAAGCAGCACTCCTCCATTACTTCTGCATCCGATCCTGACTCCAGGTTCCTGCTTGAGTTCATGGCCTGATTTCCTTCAATGAGGAACAATGATGCACAAGTGTTAAAAAAGCAAAGCTATTTCTCATCAAGCTAGTTTTGGCCATGGTATTTCATAACAGCCATAGTCACCCCAACTAAGACAGAGCTCTCTCCACAATATTTGAATGAATAGTAGCTACTACGCCATTCTCAATGACTTGTTTCCACTCTTGTCAACCTTTGCACAGGAATTTTTATTTTATTTTGCTAATGTACTTGTACTCTATCATAAATATATACAACAGACAAAACTGTATTTTTATACATCAGATTCAGTCAGGAAGAATTTAAGTAATCAGTGAAAATTCATTTTTAAACAGAAGTTAATAGTAGGAAGCCACACATGAAATATTTTATGTAAAATGATGCTACTCTCAAGTTCTAATTTTTTTTAGGGTTCAGAAAATTCTTTCTGTACTTGTATTAAGAATTTTTGTGTATGTCTATGTGCATTATGCTGTGTGTGTGTGTGGTCTTGTGTATATTAGTCTGTGTGTATCTTTCTGTGTGTGTGTGTCTCTGTGTATGTGTTTGTCTCTCTCTCTGTGGTCTATGTATGTATGTATGTATGTATGTATGTATGTATGTATGTGTCTCTGTGTGTGTGAGTCTGTTGTCACATAGAATGTCAGGAAAGCTGTAGGTCTTTGTCTTTGCCTTCTATTTTCTCTGATACAGGGTCTCTCTCTTTGCCAACTGTTGTTGACACTGGAACTACCTAGCCAGTTTCTTGAGCTTTCAATTACTTCTTCTCTCATATTCCACAAGACTGAGGGTATTACATCTATATGAAGCTACAAGATTCATGGGAGTTCTGAGACTCTAATTCAGCTCCTTTAGTTTGGGAGGTAAGTGCTTTCTTTACTCCTGAACTATCTTTCAGGCCTAAAATTATTTTTATAGGTTTCACCAGAAGCTGAAATATAAATTAGAAGGCCATTCGATAAACACCAACTGCTAAACATATTCACATGAAGAACTTTCAGTAATACTATTTGACTTTGTTTAAATATATACTCATAGCAACAATTTAAATAACCCAAGAAAACTAATCCATAATTTATAAGTAAATATATACATATGCATTATTATATGGAATAGATATGTACAATAATTACTTTTCAATTTAAATTTGTCAATTCTTTTATTTCATTTTATGGAAAAGGAATTTTTTTCTCATTCATTATATTCCGATTGTACCTCTAAATCTCTCAGTTCTTCCTCAACTCCTTTCACCCTCACATCCACTCCCTTTCTTTTCTGTCTCTCATTATAAAAGAACAGACACGTTATGAGTCTACAACCAAACATGACATAATATACTTTAAGATAAAGGAAAAACAATCATATGAAAGTTGGGCAGGGAAACCAATGAAACAAATAGAGTTCTAAAAGCAGACTCAAGAATCAGAGACTGAAGAGTTCTCAGAGGTCCCATAAAAATTCTAAGATAAAAGCTATATTCCATTCACAGGAGAACCTGTGTAGATCCATATACACCCTGTGCTTGTTGATTCAGTGTCTATGAGACCATTAGCATCTTGCTCAGTTGATTCAGAGTACCTTGCTCTCCTGGTGTCCTCCATCATCTCTGGGCATACAACTTTTCTATTTTCAGTTTGTAAGTTTCCCTGAGCTTTGGGAAAGATGGGGGGGGGTGTTCAATAGACTCTCTGTGCAACATTTGGTTGTGGGTCTCTGCCTTTTTTCCTCTATTCTGCTGGAGGAAGCTTTTAGATGATGACTGGATGAGGCACTGATCTAAGAGTAGAGTAAAATATTATCAGGAGTCATTTTATTGATACTTTATAAAAAGGCAATAGTTTTCCTTTTACCCTAGAAATCTGAGCTATTTGGTATCTGGCTCGTGGTGAGCCAAACAGTTTCTGGCATGAATTCCATTTTGTGGGATGGGTCTTAAATAAAATCAGACATTGTTTGACTACTCTAACAAATTCTGTCCTACTGTTTCTCTGGCATATCTTGCAGACAGGACAGGCTTTAGGTCAATGACTTTGTGACCTGTGTCAGTGCCCAAGGCCCACCACAGGAAGCCTTTTCTGGCTACAGAAGATGGTCAGTTCTGGCTTTATAATCTCCATTATTAGTAGTTCTTATTAGGTTCATCCTAAAATCATGGGAGTTTCTATTGTACTACGTTTCCATATAACCTCTCACCTCAAAATGTCTTGCAATTCTTGTCATCTCTCCCCATCCTCTCTCCCTCCATTCTTTTTCCCCAACCTGGTCGCTCCTATTCATATTTCTACCTTCCCCATGTCCACCTGAAAAATCTATTCTATTTTTCCTTCCCAAGGAGATCCATGCATCTCCCTTCTAGACTTCCTTGTTACTTAACTTTTCTGGGTCTCTGGATTATAGTATGATTATGATTTACTTTAAAGCTAATATTAACTTATAAGTGAGTACATAACATGTTTGTCCTCTGGGTCTGGATTACTTCATTCAACCATTTGCTTGCAAATTTTATTTTGCCGCTTTTAACAGCTATAATCCTTTGTATATGCCACATTTTTTGATCCACTTTTCTGCATGTTCAGTATTTGTTGCTTTTGTCTGTATCTGTTTCCAACCCTCCTGTACTTTATTACATTGCCATCCATTGTTTATTCACAGGTAAAATAAGTATCTGTCATTTCCTTTCTTTTCTTTTGGGTTGCTTTTCAGTTACTCCTGACTAAAAGGATGTTTAGAAAGTGGAATATTCCATATCTATACAGTCCATTAAAGTAACCAATAACCACATGTATTTATCAATCAGTTTAACATATTTAGTAGGACTGTAGCAATTTAATTGCTAAATTAATTGCTTTTAATTATAACTAAGTATACACATGTCACTTGTGTGGGTTACTCTTTGTATAATAACGTGTGATCTTCAAGTTTAAATTATGAATTCATGTTATAAATGATACTCTATATAAAATAAGTTGTTTTATAATATAGTATTTAGAATGTCACTATCTGGCAATAGTTGTATACCATATGGGACAGTAAAAAATGAATTAATATATAAAATATAAAACCATATAATATCAGTGTTTATTGTTTTATAAATATATTATACTTTAGTTTTATTTTACATGTATTTATTGTGTTTGTATATGTACATACTTTCTTTTCTAGTCATTTGCTATTATGCTCACCACTGTCTAATAGTTGACCTTAAATTTAGAACAGAAAGAGTTAAAGGAAGGTAAACAAAAAAAACCTTTGATCTTTCAATAACCTTAATGTCTAGGTAGTCATGTCCACAAGGGAAGGCCAGAATGTGGTAGTAACATGCTAAGCATGTCAGCCCCTTTCCACTCTTACAGATCACCTAATTCTAAAACACTGAGGTAAACTCTGTTGTGTCCCATTATTATTTGCTCCATGTTTTTGTAGTGACTAATTGGTAATGAAGTGAGGCAAATACGTTACAGAATGATGTGATGTATAAATGCCAGAGACCCCTCAAAGGTCATCAAAAAATTCAATTGCGTTATAGAACTCCAAAAAAAAAAAACTCATATCTGAAAAGTCTAAATTCAGCTTTTGCCTGCAGTGAATCTTTACCTTGTTCAAGTGTCCAAGTAAAGACTGGGTCATAAATTTCTGTCTTGTTAATGGCATCTAGCAGGATTTTGTATGATGCATCATTTATTTAGCCTTTGATTCTCAGTAATACTTTCCTTGCAACGTCTTCAAAGCTAGCCACTTTTACAAGTGTCAAAAATATGATTCAGTTATTGGAATTATATTAAAACAACTATTACCTTGTTCACTTTGTAAAGACCAGTTCCTGTTAATTTTATGCCATCTATTATTATTTTGAATTTATTTTATTATGAAAATGTGTTATTTACCTAAGATTATACTTGTTCATAAAACATTATTTGAATAAATCATTGTTGTTTTTACAGTTTTAATCTCTGTATTTTACTCCCAAGATATACAGATGAACAATTAGAGATGTGCTTCTATACAAATTCTAAATTAACGCATCCTATTTTTTGACAAAGCAAAGATAGCTAAATCTTAGGAAATATAGAAGTATTACTTTTAGAAGGGAAAAAAAACTTTACATAAAAAAACCTGTGGAAGAAAAAAACAGTTAAACAGAGCCTATTCGAACACCATGATTTAAAATTTAAATAGATTGGTTTTAACTGACAAAATATACTTACACAAACAACCATGACAGAGTTTTGGTAAAGTTGAAAGAATTTTAAAAATAATAGAATCATGAAAAATTGGATCAAAATTAATTGAGGCATGTAAGCCTTTATTTCAGATTCTACAAAACATGTATGTCCAAACTCTTTACATAAGATTAAATTCAATGGCCATCACAAAAACGAGTTTTAAATTTTCTTCTTTCGTCTTTTATTGCACTTCCTAAACAGAAACTACTGAGTCTCTGTTTTACTGACTTGCAGTACATGTTCAGTCTTGCATTTTGCTTCTCAGTCAAATTTCTTCTTGTCACCTATCGCTGCTCCATCTTAGCACAATGGTTTAGCACACTTTCCTTGCACACCATTTGTAATCCCAACCACATGATTGACATTAGAAGAAAGGATAAGGAGACACTTCTTATTCTTGTCTTCAGATTAGACAGGAAGATAGAAAATGGCTTTTAGTCTGAATTACTCACCTAATCATTTAATCAGACAAATGTTATATTTGCCTTCTCAATGGAACCTAGATAAAACTTGATCCTCAGATGTCATAGATCACATTTGTACCAATGATAATATAATTAATTCCTATGAGCTTTTTATGTTAGAAGTGAAGGAAATATAACATTAGATAAAAAAGTGGTTATTTTAAAATAACAAATATTTTATATTATTTTTAATGCTAATAAAAAAAAATTGATAAGACACTTGAGAAAAGAAATAGCCATGCAACTGTGTAACATAGTAAGGGCAGCTTGTTAAAAATAGAAAAAATATGATTGTTCATCTTTTAGAAAAAGATGGATACTTTTCTTTCAATATATAAGAATCTTATTTTAAATCACATGGAATTCACAAGAAAGGAAGTAGGTACCATTAAGCTATATGATTTTTTTTTAGGGTGAAAAATGTTAACGTGGCTATTGATGGATATAATGATCATATCTCCTGTCTTTCAGGGAAGTAAAATTCTGTGAGAGAAAGGGAGATGATTACTTATAATTTCAAATGTAAAAAGAATAGCGAAGTGATTCAGAAAGCATGTTGGACAAAGATTCATCTTTTAATTGCAGAAATATCTATATCTAGCCTTTTTATGTTTTTATAAAAAATGAAATTAGACCTTATCATCTTTTAGAATTCGTAACTGCATGCATGGCTAAATGAAATCTTAGGAACTGTCTGCTTCTAAATTTAACTATATTTCACAGTGGAAGATGAATAGTATGCTATAGTATTATGTATAGAGACACATTATTTTAACTAGGTATAAATATATGACTGAAAGGAATATGCTAGTGGGGAAGTGTAGTGCTTTACTATTTTTTGAGAAGTCTCAAGAAGTCAGTAAGTAAGTTTCAAATGCTGCCTATAAGAAACTTGAGAATTTATCATTTTCCTAAAGTTAAAATTTTAATATGCATCTCTTTTTAATGAATTCGATATTTCTGTTCCTCTTGAC
>NW_004949104.1:2455884-2475996 GCF_000317375.1 Microtus ochrogaster
TCTTTCAAGTGAATGATGAAAAATCATTTCAGGCTATGTGTCTCCATTCCAATATCACCTTTTTAATAATTTCACTACAAACTACAAGTCTACTCTTTATTCATGAATACTTTCTTCATAGCTGTGCTTAAGCCCCAACTTCAATTTATGTAAGTTCTTGGTGGTGTCACTGTATATAGAGTATGACCGGAAACTGTTGAAGACTCTTAGCTTTCCTACAGCTCACTCTTTTCTTTCAGCTCTCTAATTCAGTGCCGTGATTACCTTTGCCTATCAGTGGCTGAGCTTCACATTCGGTACACAACTGTCTGAGCATCTCTTTGTACCCGACACAAAGCATAAATGACTTGGCTGTAAATTTCATGTAGTTCTGTACAAACTTAGCTCTTTATCTGTAAACACATTGTAAAATTTACTTAGGTCATGCTGTCCTCTTGTTAGACTTTCATGGCCAAATCTGACAGTTTTCTGGTTCCTAAATCATATGTCATGTGTTATTTAATTCCTACATGCTCTAATATGTAAATAACATCAAATATAAATGGAATATGTGCATACAAGCACATATATAAAGTAAGAAATGGCTTTTCAGATTTATATATTACTTTTGGGGTGTTTTATGAATCAGAAATTTAATTCATGGTCAAATAATTAAACTTATAGCTAAACTATATATACATATATATATATATACATTTACTTAAAAAATTGTAGCATCCTTTTGCTATTAACTAGAATCTTTAATATTTGAGTTTCTGAACATTCCAAAGTACAGGATAATAGATAAGGAGATAGAACTTAAAAAAAATGCATTTGGACTAAGTGTGTATATAAAGGTTTCTCCTTCCAAGAGATTCACAGTCTAATTTAAGGAGGTCGATCCTCCATTACTTTTCACCTCTAAATCAGAAAGTTTCTCTTTTTTTTTTTCCTTCAATTTGAACACGTCTATATTTTTTAAGGTAATGAGCTAGATACTTACAACTCGTTGGCAATGCAAAAGAGACAGACTTTCCAAATCACTGGACCTGTTTGAGTAACATAAGTCAATTTAATTTGTGTAAAGTAGATCTCCTTATCAGGGGTTTTCGCTGGAAGTCTTTTAATTTCCCCGTAGGTTTTTAACTCCATGATGATTTTTTGTAATTAAGAGTTATGCCTCCAATGACATGAAGCTTGCTAGGCAAAGTGTCCCTGCTGCACTGCTGACGGCACGCTAAGAACTCTCCCTGAAAGGCAGGCAGCATTTCTTAGAATTGAGAGCAGAGGAAGCAAAGTCTTCCTTTAAAGTAAATATGCCAATTTCTCAGACCTATAATTCACTCAACTCATGAGCAAAAGTTTGTAATTGACAGACTTAATAAACAATTTTATGTTGTTGACTGTGTTGAGACACGATAGCAACCTATATAAAATTTACTAGTAGAGTTATAGGCAGGGATATTTTAGTTGCTACTGCTATAAGAAATGACTTTTATTTCTTGACTAATATTTTAGAACCAACAAACGAGTTAATAGTACAGCGTTCTGAACTAACTGGAAATTTAATCTGGCACAAGTCTCCCAGTAACACTTTGTCTCATAAAGAGATGATTGGTTGATATTGTGACTTAATATATGAAGTTATAGCACTTAATTGTGTTTCTCTGATCTGGATGAGATGCTGCACCTGGACCTCTCAATCTTTTTCCCTCTCTACAAAGTGGTGATGATTTAGCAACCACCCAGGATGAAAGTAATTCTCTTAGAGAATAATTAGAAAGTTACATCAGTCCAGTGGAGTACCAAGATGATCAGGTCACAACACAAGTATAGGGAGCACTTTACTGGTGGCAGGGACAAGACTCTCCCCACTGTATCTAGGCTGAGCAATGTATCCCTCCTTTTATGGGGAATCAGGACTCCAGGAGCTCTGTCCAATACTTAGCTGTGGATCTCTGCATCTGCTTGCATCAGTTACTGGATGAAGGTTCTATGATGACAATTAAGGTAGCCATCAATCTGATTACAGACTTTATTGAATCAGCATGGGAGGCCTCAGACTCTGTGAGGAGTGGATGGGGGGTGGGAGAAGATGGGGAGAGCTGGAGGAAAGGAGGGAGAGGGAACTGTGGTTGGTATGTAAAATAAGATTGTTTTAAAAAATTAAAAACTATATGGGAGGCATATTATTTCCATTAAGCTAACCTTTGAGTAATAGAGCATGGCACCATGACATTAGAGGATTTTCTGAGACATAACTCACCCATTCCCCCAGTTCTATAAAGGAAGAACAGAGAAGGCATCCTGTAGCTTAAATACCAGGACACAAACATTACTGCAGTGGGCAGATACAACTCATGTTGCTCTGAAGCTCACAGATTTGCTGATCTGCCCACCCGATAGAATAGCTCCCAGAAACTACTGATGTGCCTTGGATTCCAGGATCCTGAAATGCTAAGATCATTTACTTATGAAGTAAAAAGTTGGTTTTTTTTGTCTAATAAACAGAGAATATTTTTTAAAGTAGTTTAAACATTAAGTCACAAAGCAGCACATTTCTGAAGAAAATGAAAAGAGATTTTTGTTATTTCAGTGAAATGAACTTATAAATCAATGATATCGAAAAAGAGGTTTGTTTATTTTTACAAACGATCTTGTTTGAGTGTGAGTAACATCAAAATATATTGTACATATCTTAGCTAATTAATAAAAATATTTGCAAAATATTTCTTGTGACATAAAAGTAGGTTGGATGGTACATACCTGTAATCACAACACTTACTTGGCCTGGAGAATTTAAAGTTAACTTAGGATACATTGAAGAGGCATTGTTTTAAAATAGTAAAATCACAAAACTTCTGTAACACTATATAAATAGCTCATAATAAAGAATGCAATAGAAGAAGCTGAAATCAAAGTTCAAAACAATAAATGCATACATTAAGAAATAAATAGTTCTGTCTTCTGAGCTTGAGATGAGCCTGGGGGATTGGACCTTGGGAAAAACAGAAAATATGCAGGGAGCCTAACTTATTTTCTGGCAGGTGTAACTGTGGGTTACCAAGGAATGACTTCTGGAGTTGGCGACTGGGTTAATGTGATGAGTGATGGGAGGGAGGTAAAGAGCAGATGATCTGTGGGATCCTCTTGAATAAGGGCAAGGAAGGAACAAAGGCTGCAGCTAGTGTTCTATTGCAGAACTAGGGATGAGAGTTCAGGAAGGGATTTGAAGGAGAGGAGAGAATGGCTTATCTGTTTCCTTGGCCTTCTATGTGTTTTCCTTTATCTGTATGTTTCCATTGATGGCCTACTGCTGTTGGACAATGGGACAATGGGTTGAATTGGGGACAGGTGTTGTGGGAGAGGCCTTTAGTTTGTTTCCAGCCTGCCTGGCAACTCAGGCCTGAAATAATCACACAGAAACTATATTATTTAAATCACTGCTTGACCCATTAGCTCTGTTTTTTATGGGCTAACTCTTACATTTTAATTTAATCCCTCTCCATTAATCTGTGCACCACCACAAGGTTGTGGCCTACCAGAAAGTTTTAGCATGTCTGTCTCTGAGAGCAGATCCATGGCTTCTCTCTGACTCTTTCTCCCAGCATTCAGCCTAGCTTTCTCTACCTAAGAAAGTTCTACCATGCTATAGGCCAAACCAGTTTCTTTACTAATTAACCAATAAAAGCAACATAGACAGAAGGACCTTCCACACCAGACAGGAAAGGATTGGGTGAAGATCTTGTCATCCACTGGGGATGAGGTCAGAGAAGTAAAGGAGACGATGGCAGATTTTCGGGGCAGACAATGGGGGCAGAAATGAGGGAAATATATTAGGTTTTATGGGTGCACTAGTGTTGGGTTTGGGAATGCGAGTATCAAGTAGGGAGATAGTGTTGAAGTAACAAATGTCAGGAGAAACAGTTAGAACTGAGGGGCATTTCAGGGGTGGTAGGGAAACAATGCAGGAAAACTCCCAAAAATATATGGAAACATCATAATGAGGTATCCTAATAATGGGGGAGACTTAGTCTCAACTGGCCATCTTTTGAAGTCAGGTAAAGCTTCAGTGGCTGGACTGAGTTGTATACATTTGGGCTATTGGATAAGAGGGGCCTATGGGAATCCCCAAACAAAATCAGATTTGAAGACAATAGACTGGCCTCTGCAAACTGACCATAGGACAACATTGCTTAGGACAACACCCACACAGTTCATTGAAGATGGAGAAGTAGAGCTGGTGCCTACCTGGAGTCTTCACCATATGTTAAAGTGTCTTCAATTCAGGAACATACTCTGCAGGGTAGAAAAAGAGAAACGTAAACAGTAACGCAGGCAGAAAAAAATTGAAATACAATCTGTTTGGCCTGTAAGTTATACAGGGGTAACAGCACAGAATTTGTGGGGGTAGTCACTCAATCTCTTATTTGACTTAACTCCTACTCAGAAGACAGAGGCCATGCAGAATGTTGCTTCAGTGACCAAGAACCAGACACTAGATGACTCAGAGAGCTAGGATAAAACCCAAAACTACTCATCAAAAAGGCAGGGAGGGGAGCAGAGAAAAATGTAGAGCTCAATAAACATCAATAAAAAATACAATGTGAAGATTCCTCATGATATTCTGCTGTACTCATAGATCAGAGAGGTTTCCTAAGGTGTCAGAAGGGAACATAGAAAAAGAGCCACAGTTAGACATTATACAGACAGAGTTCTTAGACCACACAGCTCTAAACAGGATGTTGCCATCAATTCTCTTTCCTTCAGAGCTCAGGGAACCCCACAAAAGCAGAGGGAGTTTGGGAGCCAGAGTGGATGGAGGACATCGGAAAAACAAGGCCTGATGAAACAACTGATCAGGATTCATGTGAAATTTCAGATACTCAAGAAGCAAAGTACAGGACTGCAATGGGTCTTTTCTGAATCCTTTGTGTACCAACCTTAGCTTTCACCTTTATAATTTTATGGGGCTTCTGAGTGTGTGAACAAGGGGGTCTCTGATTTTTTTGCCCGCTCCTTGAGATCTTTTGCTTTTGTTGGATTGCATGATCCAGGCTTGATGTGACTGTTTTACATTATATTTTATTTTTTTACATTGTATTTTATTTTTGATATGCTTAGGTTTTATCTCTTAGAAACATCTTATATTCTAATATAAGAGATAGAGGGCAGGTGAGATGGGGACACCTAGGAGAAGTAAATGGGGAACACTGTCATTAGGGTATATTGTTTGAGAAAAGGATCTACTTTCAATTAAACTAAAAACAAGAATAAATATTTCAAATACCCATTTATACTTTAAAGAGTAGAAAACACTGAGCCTAAAATAAGAAGACAATAATATAATTAAAGCATGAATCAATCGAAGACAGGAAATTAAAGTACAAGAAATATGATAAAGCTAGACTGTGTTTTTGAAACCTAAAATGAGTAAACATTTAACTAGGCCAATTAATAAAAGCAAACACTCAAATGGAAATCACATAAATAGGACAGATTGTAACATACTTCTCAAAAATTAAAATGATCTCAAAAGAAATTGGGAATAAGGAGATATTGTCTCACTGTAATTTTATGTCTGATAAATATTCTGAGATACATGTCTCACCAAAATAAATTTTTAAAAAATTTCCATTCAATAATGTGTAAATGTGTTCAACCATGGTCGAAATCTCGAATCCAGGCCAAAAGCAGTTGAATAATAAATTAAAAGAGTTATCAAATAAAATAAATAATTTTATAATACAGAAGAGAAGCTATTTCCAAACATAAGAAATGAAGTAGGCATCATTTAAAATTGTTCTAAATCTATATGAAGGAAAGATAGACCATTAGAAGAAAAAGCTGTATCAACTCTTAAGATGTACACAAATGTAAAACTCCACATAAAATACTAGCAAAATTATATCATATTATAAGATCACCCTCCAAGACCATTGGAAGGTTTTCCTGTGAAACAATTTATTCAATATATACAGATATGTTAATGAATTATAATGTTATAGTAGATTAGCTATTTTTAAATAAATAACAACTATATTTTCCACAATGGAATGCCATCAGAACATATGTGTTCTAACATCTACTAATAAAATCAAAGAAAAATGAAAAATAAACACACTCAAACAGATATTGTTAATATTGAGCACAAAGACGTGGTAAATCCCATCACTGTTGGCCTCCTACCACACCAGGAGAGATACTGAGAAAGTGTGAAGGAATGCGGCGCCACCATTAAGATTTAAGTAGAAAACAGAGCAGCATTTGTTCTGATTTCTGGTTGAAGTTGTAGAGCCAAGTACTAAAATCCCTTTGCTCCAGGGATGGAAAGTGACCCATGAAGATGTCAGTGCTAGTAGAAGCATACGGTTCCAAGCTGTAGATGGCACCCTGCATCCAACTTGGCTGATTAGCAAGCCTTTGCATGCACCTCTCCAAGAGTTTTGTAAAAGTTGATAGTATTGGTACTGTCCCAGTAGGCAGAGAAAAGATTGGCACTCTCAGTCCTGGCATGGTACTGACCTTTCTTCCAGTCAATGTTACAACCAAAATAAAGTCTGGTGCTGTGATGTTGTGAGGAAATTTCTTCCAGGGAACATTGTGGACCTCCACACCAGCAGTGTGTCTGTCAAAGATGTTCCTTACAGCAATATTGCTGCTGACAGCAAAAAATGACCCATCAGTGGGAGCAGCTGGCTTCTCTGCTTAGGTGATTACCCTGAATCACTGATACCAATTCAGTACTGGCCCTGTTCCTGTGCTGGGCTGTCACTCAACTCAAATAGCTTGCAAGTGTGCTGAGCGGATAGGAAAGATTGATCACTGTCATAGTTAAAAGCTGGAAGATGGCCCTAAACTTGAGAAAATTCTTGATGTTGCCATGGTTGATATAGTTAGAGACGAGCTCATGGGGCACTAAGAACTTCTCTGACTATATTCTTCAAGGTCATTTTGCTGTTTGTGATGAGAGATAGATGATTCATATCAGTGTCATCAAAAAATTATGGACAAGAAGTCTTCTGGAGATGGAAACACACCAAGTATGACACAAAGATCAGAAAACTGGAGAAATATTAGTCTAACACCCACCACTGCTGGCTTATTGAGTAGTGGAAGAATGGCCTCAAAATTAGTTGCCTCAATAGACCATTTCGATTTAGTAGGAGAAAACTTGTAAATAGAGGGTTGCATCTCGCATCCTTGAGAAGAAAAAGTGAATGTTTCATGGACCTCTGGGTATCTCAAAAATGTGAAAGAGTGGGGGAAGGCTTGATTGAACCAAAAACTTGTCACAGAGTTTAAAGATTTATTAAAACAAAAATGATCCTGTCTTAGGGTTGCTATTGCTGTGATGAAATGCCACGACCAAAAATACCTTGGGGAGGAAGGAGTTTATTTGGCTAACACTTTCAAATCAAGGAAGAAAGTCAGGCCAGGAACTCAAGTAAAACAGGAACCTGAAGACAAAAGGTGATACAGAGGCCATGGGGGTATTGTTTACTAGTTTGCTCCTCATGGCTTGCTCAGTTTGAAAGACCCTCGGAGAGGACCTTTTTTCGGGGAGACCTCCCCAATGCCAAGGAACAGGCCGAGACAGCACGAATGCAAATTGCAAGAGGTTTATTGAGTAGGCACAGGTACCTGCGGGCAGCAAGATCTCTCGGAAGACTTGCGCGCCTGCCAACTGGAGGGCGGGCTTTTTATAGGGAAGAGCAAAAAGCAAGTTTTACAGAAGCAAAAGCGTGGTTATTGGTCAATCCGGAATGCGGCGGGGTGTCAGCAAAATGCAAGTTTACAGAAGCAAAAGCATGGTTATCGGAATGACTGTTCCTGTCTTATAGATATCCTGTTTTGCAGTCAACCTGCTTTGTTGATGTCCTATCTTACCTATCTTATTGACATCCTGCCTTGCAATCTTCCTATCTCAAGACATTCTGCTTCCTCAAGCACATGGGATGTTCTTACGAGAGCAGGCTGGCTGCTTATCCGGAGAAATTTTTTTTTTTTATTTTAAAGCAAACAGGATGTTCCCCTGGGAGCATGCTAGCCGCAGGTTTTGAGGAGGGGGTCTGTAGGGTCTTTCAAGTTGATGATCTGATATAATCCAGGACCACCAGCACAAAGATCACATCACGCACAATGATCTGGACCTCCCTCACCAATAACTAATTAAGAAAATGCTCTATCTGTGTGCCTTTAAACAGACTTTTATAGAGGAATCGTCTTAATTGTTTTCCCTTCTCTTAGATGATTTAACTTTCGTCAAGTTGATATAAAACTATCCAGCACTATTGCTTGTCATCTTGAAACAAAAACTCATCCTTGTTAAGCTACAGATTTTACTTTCTTGTCCATCCCCTCAATTACACATTAATATCAATACGACAATACAAATTATTTTAAAAACTTATAAAGTTTTATAGTCTCTGCAAATTGAAACATCTTAAAATTCAGTTTCTTTAAAAAATAGAGTCTCTTTAAAACCTAAATATCTTGAAAACCTCAGTTTCTCAACTGTGGATTCCTATAAAATAAAACAAAGTAAAATAAATGAGTTAAATACTTCCTTAGTTCAATAGTGAAGTGCCCAAGCAGAGTCCCAGTTATATCAAATCAGTTCCGGAGGACACCCAGTCCAAAAGTAACATGAGAAGGAAGGAGTTTATTTGACTTACACTTTCAAATCAAGGAAGAAAGCCGCTTCTCTGGCAGTGTATCTTCAAAATGCTGAGGTCTCTGCTACAACCAGATTGCACGTTCACCAATTGCCTCCCCTGGTTCTCTCTATGAGGCCAGTATTCAACACTTCTCCATTGCCCCTTCATTCCTGGGGCTTCAATTTCTAATAAGGATGCCAATTATCCAAAATCCTATCTTAACCTCTCACAGTACCAAGCCTTGGCTGCTTTTCAGGACTCTCCCATGCCTTCAAAACCAGTTCTCCTTGGATGACTCTTAAATAATACCACATTGGGGTGCCAATGCAAGGCACAACTTTGGTTGCCTTTAGAGCACGACTTCTATCTTCCTGACTAAAGAAACACTTCCCAGAAGACTTCTCCTCAATGATCCCAGATGCGCTTAATCACCACTAATTTCTTAGCTCCTGCTGATCAGCATCAATTGCCTCAGTAATGAAAAGGTTTCAATTCTGTAGTACTGACTGCTTGTTAATTATAGTTGATGTTGCTATTGCCCCAGCTAACCAGAACCACATATTCTCAAATCAAAATAGCAAACAATCTATAAGCAACTCTCAAACTTTCCTCTGGAATTCCGTTATCCCTCTTCGTACCATCAGCATTGCTCTCAACATTTTTTTCTTCTAAGCTCCAAAAGAATATCTGATCAAGCTTTGAACATTAATGGATTTTCCAGACTAAATTTTCAACATCCTTACACAATTCTCCCCCAAACAACATGATCATGTCTCTCAAAGAAACACCCCACTACTCATACCAATTTTCTTAGCTAGGGTACCAGTTTATCTATTGATGTGATAAGAGACTATTACCAAAAGCCTTTTGTGGGGAACAGGGTTTATTTGGCTTACACTTCCAAATTACTGTTCACAATTTGTCTTAGGGTTTCTATGGCTGTGAAGAGATGACATAGCCACAGCAATTCTTATAAATAAAAGCAGTTAATTGGGGCTGGCTTACAGTTCAGAGCTTTAATCCGTTATCATCACCATGATAAGAAACATGGATGAGGTGGGGGGCCAAAAAAATAAAAAATAAAAATAAATAAAAAAGAAGCATGGCTGAGAACAAACAGATATGGTGGTGATGAAGTAACTGAGCTCAACATCATTATTGGCAGACAGCAGGACAAGATAGTGACACTAGACCTGACTTGAGCATTTGAAACCTCAAAGCCCACCCGCAGTGACACACTACCTGCAAAAAGTGACTCCCACTCCAACAAGGCTCACCTCTAAATAATGCCACTCCCTGTGAGCTGATGGGGACCATTCTCATTCAAATCACCACAACATTGAAGAAAGTCAGGACAAGTATTAAAAGGGGCAGGTACATGGACTCAAGAGCTGATGCAGTGGCCATGGAGGCACGCTGCTTATTACGCTGCTTATTGGATTTTTCCACATGCTTCTCTCAGCCTTCTTTCGAATACAACAATGGACAACAACCAGCATAGGGATGGGACCACCCACAACGGGCATCCGGAGGAGTTCTCATTATGGAATTTATGCTAATGAATTTACTGCTTCAAGTGTCAGAATTAATTAATGGGAGTAATTAAAAATATAAATGTATATAACATTTTCAAAATTTAAAGCTGTGCTATAGAACACTAGTTGCCTTGGTTCAATTCCCAGCACCCACCCTGTGACTTAAATCCCCTGTAACTCTAGTTCCAGGGGATCAAACATACTTTTCTGATCCCCCAGGACCCATTACACATACAGTATGTAGAAAAAATTCAGGAAACCTCCATACATTTTGAAATAAAGTAAAAATATTAAACCCAAGAAGTCAGGATTTACACATAGAGATAAACAGTAAATCCAGTGTAATGACATATCCTTATAATCTAACCTCATAAGAGGCAGAAAGAAGTAAATCAGTACAAGCTTGAGGAATTCCTAGGTAACTCAATGTCTTCTAGACATTTTAGGATGAAAGAATAATAAGGTATTTTATAAGAGTTTGACACCTTTATGAATGCTAAATATATTACTAAGGTCTTAGAGAAAAGTGATATAAATTTGTCTATGCCCTAATTAAATGTCAGTGTGTAAAATATCACTTAAAATTCAGAACCCTAAAATCATTACTTGCAATTTTGATAATACATTAACATCTACCTCTTAAAAGGTAAATAAGACATGGTAAATAAGAAAATACACCATTAACAGTAAAAAAAAAAAAATTAGTAGTCCATGCTTCACATGGAGTAAGCTATTGTATTTACAATTTTTGAGAGGTTTTTGTAATAAATGATGACAAAATGGCTTCTACTGAATTGGGCTTACATGAAGTCACATCTTCCATTGGAACTTCATAATCTGACAATAATCCTGATACTCTGAATTTAATTGACAGGTGAAAGACAAACATATGATTAAGCCAAAACTTGAAAAATACCTGCATCTTAGAGATTGACATTTCTTTTCTATACTTGCAACACATAGTCACTTTATGGGTATGTGCAGTCAATTTAAAAGAAAATGTACCATTATCAAATCAAAATGATTTTGAGACTTCATCTTTCTTCAGTCAGGATGACAAAGATCTACAAAACAGACAACAAATGCTTACAGGGGTGGGGAGTTCTTGAGAGAGCAAATCAGAATCTTCATTCCTTATTGGTGAGATTTAAAGCTGGTGCAGCCACTATGGAAATTAGTGTGGGGAATTTTCAAAAGGTAAAAATAAACCTCCCATGACCCAGATATGTCACTTGGTCAAATGTTCATTGCTGCTCTATTAATAATTTTTAGAAATTGATAACAAACTAATTTCTTCAACTGACAAATGGATACTGAAAATGTGGTACATATATGCTATGGATTATGATTAAGTTGTAGAGAAAATTGAAATCATGAACTTTTTTCCAGTAAATGCATAAAAATAGAAAAGATCACGTGGAGTGAGATAATCTAGACCCTGAAGGAGAACTGTTACGTACTCTAGCTCCAATTCTTGAGATGTGTGAGTACATATCTTTAAGTAACTGCAGAAACAAGAAAATGAGAAGGGGTCATTGCCAGGGAAGTGGGGTTCTGTGGCAACAGAGGACATAGCAAGGGTCCAGGACATTTCAATGGGACTTTTTAGGAATGAATTAATGAGATAAACTTAAAATAAATATGGATAGTGAAATAACAGTAAGAGAATCCAAAACAGTCGAAAAGAATCATGCAATTATGTAAGAAAATACAATTAAACATATAATTCTAAGTATAAATAGACATATATGATGTAAATATTATTTTCTCATCTGGCCTGACAATGTTCTTTACAAGAGACAAAGACCACCTTTAAAATATACCAGGCATGAATAGCTCTCTCTTGAGTTGTTTGTCAAGGGTCTCCAAAACTCCTGAGCAGAAACTGACCTGAAAGCCTCCTTTCTACAAACTAGCTTTCATGACAGCCAAAGGAACTATCAATAGAAGGGAAGCAACCAACAGTCCTCATTTATAATACCTATGAACCAAAACCACAATCAGCATGCCTTGATAATACTAAGGGTACTTTAACAGCACATGTTCCTTGGTAGTATCCAACAACTCTATCATGCAGTTCTGGAAATCAAACCAACCATCAAGGGCTAGAGAAGCAATAATCTTAGAGTAGAACCTATATCCCCCTTTTATTAAAACAACAAAATCTCCAATTACCTTCTAAATAATTTTTCCTATACCCACAAATAAGTGCACACATTGTCCTTCTTCAAGAATAGTTTTCTTTGGAACAGATGGAGATCATTATTACAGAACAACACAGCACAACATGATGCATTTAGAAAATCTTCATTATTGCAACATTTCATACTTAGCCTGGTTAGGATATGGGAGAATGCAACTTAGTTAATAAATGAAGGAAAGTGAGAGCAGAGACCTGGAAGCAGGAACTAAATCAGAAGTCATGAATTAGTGTTACTTACTGTTTTTCTCCTTATGACTTATTCAGCCTGCTTTCATACACACCCGAGGGCTACTTATTCGACCTCTAAAAGACTGGACTCTCCCATTTCAAATACAATTTTTTAAAAACATCCTATCAGTTTTCCCATCAGGCTAGTAATTTGGAGCATTTTCTAAATTGTGGTTTCATCTCCTATAAGTCTAAATTGTGTCAAATTGATAGAAACAAAAATTTAAAATACCTACTAGGACTATAATTCTTATTTTTTATACATAATAGCATTTTATTGTGATATGACATTGAGTTAATTTTTTTACTTTTAGCTTCTAGCATTTTGATATTCCATGTGAATCTTTTACCTGAACAGACATCCGTTCCCCTGTATTTGGAAATCTTGCTCCTGTGATTGCATTGGTTTTTTTTTTTTTATAATTTTGTTAAAACTTCTTCAATTGCTTTACAAAAAAATCATAAATACAAAATGTTATTGTTATTTAGCTGGTTAGTTTTGTTTTTCTTTTAATGTTATCTTAAACTTTCTGTATACTTAGTTGAGAAATTAATCATTTATTTGATTGAATGGTCCAATTTGGCCCATTTTTCTTTAAGACCCAATATTCTGTCATTTTTTTTATGTCTTGTTTATTTAAAATTATTTGCTAGCTTTCTTTTGCTTGCTATTTCTTTAGTATCTTTACTATTTTTATTTAATTCATATTTTGTACCCTGAATTACCCTCATTATTACTTTCAGGAATTTGTGTTGCTTTTATGAGTTTATTCATGAGGTGGAGCTGGAGCACATCATCTAGAAATCATGGGCATACGGGGGAAGGGAGGCTTGTTTGTTTTACATTGGCAAAAATTTTAGGCGTTAAGGGATGCAAGGTGTCAGATAGTCCCAATTTTAAAAGATCTTTTTGTAAATGAAGCCCAAGGGCATTAAGAATTCAGCTTCAAATTGGAGGTGGTTATCTTTCAAGTCTATGCTGAGACTTGGGACTCAAAGTCTAGCACAATGGTGTCCACTGTGATAGATAAACTTTTGAATTGAAAAACAAAGAAGTAGAAAATTCCTTGGAAGGACATCTCATATTGAAGAAACACCACAGGGGCAAGACAGACCCTCCTCACCCCCCAGTAAAGCAGGTCCTAGTCTGGTCTGGTTGGGTCAGGTGCCTGGCATTGGCTGTGACTTCAACAGATGGCCAGACAAACATGAGGCCCTGGGCCCTAATGGCAATAACAAGGGAAACTTACCCAGATGAAGCTGATCTTAGCCTGGAGGAGAGCAGGTGCATGGGGGGATGTTTTCCAGTCTACACTGGACCAGTGGGAAAAACAACTCCATGGATGGAACCTCTAGATAAAAACTTTTTTTATGCCAACAAACACCTCCACAAACACAGTAATCCAGATCAGACCAAATCAAACCAAATTAGAAAAATCCCAGGTTTAATGGATGCCAACGGTACTGGGTGGCTGGAATAGGCAGACTGGAAAACCACACAGAAGGGAAAGGAATACAGGGAAGACCACATGTTCATTCTCTGGGGAGACTTTCAAATGACCTGTGGGAGTGGTCTTGAGCCTCTCTGGGGAGGGGTCATGATTTGACCGGCTTTCTCAGAGGTAGAGTCTGGACTGAGGCAACTCCTGGGTGTTGCGGGGGTGGGGCTTGAAATATAACTTTCCCCTCAATCATTCTAGACTCCTTGGAAACATGGATGCCAGGGGCTGGGGTGGAGCCTTAACCTGAACAATATTAACAATATTAACGAAAGGTATAGAGTTCTGTCTAAATTTCTATTGGTGCTACATATCACTTTTAGCTGACTCCAAAATGAAAAATCTTTTCAATTATGTGGAATTTTGGATTTCTATTCATCACTTTCTTTCATACAAGATAACTAAAGCTCTGCCCCAAAGACTCTACTAGAATATCTTTAGTTAATTAATTTTTTAGTTTTTACTGAGTCAGAATCATAAACATCTTCCTGAGTTACAGAAAAACAAAGAATTGAAGAAACACAATTCATAATTGACTCTTTTTTAAAACCACAGGATATGTAATCCTGTGATTCTATACCCTATGTATGTGTAACTTCATTTACACATCTCAGCTGTAATTATTTTACTTAAGCAGAAGCCGATGTACTTTTGCACTGTCCTTTTATTTGACCTCCAGGATTTCATTAAGATTGTAGCAGCTGCTTTCTTATCCCTTTAATTTAATTTGGTTCCAATTAGAAGATACTGATATTGACAAATACTTTCTTCCACTATAACATACAGATAATTTACTACAAATTCTCCTTCAGAATTCAAATACATGATACAGATGTAAAATCCGTGTCAATTCTGTCAGTTTTATGATTTTTGATGTTTTTACTTATGAAAACAATAATGAAAGTACAGTGTGGTAAAAATGCACAACTATTTTTATTTATTATGTGAGCAGTTGTTCTTTTAAATATTTTTATTTTTTTTAAAGAAATCAAACTATCTTTTTGCATTTTACATACCAACCCAAGTTCCGAAAACCTACCCTCCTCCTAATTTCTCCTCCCCATCTTCTACCCCTTCATCAACTCCCCAGAAAGAGCAAGGTACTTTGCTCTGAGGAAGGACCAATGCCCTCCCTAGAATACCCAGGCTGCGCGAGGTATCTACCCAAAAAGAATGAGTTCAAAAAAGCCAGTACAAGCAGCAGGGGCAAATCCTGTTGCCACTGCCAGTGGTCCCACAGTCTGCCCCCGCCATACAACTGTCACCCACATTCAGAGGGTCTAGCTTGGTCTTATGCTGATTTCTTCCCTGTCTAGCCAGAGTTGGTGAGCTCCCATTAGTTCGGGTAAGCTGTTTCAGTGGGTGTCCCCATCATAGTCTTGAGCTCTTTACTCATATTCTCGTTCCTCACAGTCTTCAACTGGACCTGGGAGCTCAGCCCAGTGCTCCGTTTCGGGTCTCTGCTCCTGTTTCCATGAGCAGGTGTTTTAAGGGTATTCAGTAACAAAACAATGGATCAAGACTCTGCACATGCCTATGTACAATGAAAGCACTTTTCAATAAAACTATATGTGATTATCATAGTTTAAATTTTTAATTATGTACTCATGCAACATGAAAATTATTCATATATTTTCAGCATACCCAGTTTATTCAAATTTTCTGACACACAAAACATCAAAGCCTGCTTTGTGATGTTTCTGCTCTAATGAGCACTATTAAAATGTTCCCATGACAGGTAATATAACATTCAAATAGAGGTAAGTAATGAAAGTTCAATGGAGTAAGGGACTTGAAAAAGAACGGTGCACATGAAATTAGAACACAGAGAATATCCAAAGGAAATCTTTGCAGGGAATTCAGGGATGATATCTTAGTATGAATATTTGAGCTCAAACATAAAAATGGAGAAAACCCACATTTAGGAAGAGATAAGAGAAGAGCATTTCAGGTAGCAAGTGTATCAAATGATAAGACCTAACGAAAAATCGTAAAGAGAATACCAAATCAGGGTACAGGGAAAGTGTGATATTGTGATAAACTAGGGAGAAATGCTAACTTGTCTAAAACTGAGGATAACATAGGGTTTGTATTTCATTCAGATTGTATAGGTAAATGGATTTTGATATTTTACATTGTTCTTTTATGATATTAATTACCACTTATTTTCTACCAACCAGTCTGCCCTTTCTTTAGTCTTTGTTTCTCTGTGGACAGAATATTTTTACTTTCAATGATGTTTCTTTCCTTGTTTATTTCAAATATAATATAGTAAAATAAAAGAAAAATTGCCACATCAAATTCAGACAATATTGATCAACAGAAGGAAAAAAATCTTAAGGAAAGACATGAGAATCATAGCCCCACTCCTTTGTATGCTCTGGAATCAAATAAAAACACTAAACTGTAAGTCATAATATTTACACAAGGAGCCTCATGTTGATCGCTTCAGGTTCTAGGTATGCTTCTTCTAACTCCATGATTTTATATGAGCGTTGATCATGTTCGTTTAGAGGGCCCTGTTTTCTTAGTTTCTTCCATCCCCTTTGGGTCTTACATAGGGTTCTTTCACGGGGTTCGCAGAGCTCAGAGGGCACAATTTGGTGGAGACATCACATTTACTTCTGAGTGTTCCAGTGTCTCTCACTGTCTACATAATATCTGACAGTGGGTCTCTCTATTTGTTTCCGTTTGTGTGTAAGGAAGAGTCTTTGATGATGGTTGAACAAGGCACTGATTTATGAATATAGTGAATATCAAATATATATCTTATAGAGGACTAATAATATCCAAAATATGTTAAAAAGCTTAAAAGCTATATACCAAGAAAACAAATAACCCAATTAAAAAATGTGGTACAGATCTAGACAAAGAATTATTTATAGAGGAATCTCAAGTGACTGAGAAATACTTAGAGAAATGTTCAATAGCCCTAGCCATCCAGGAATTAAAAATCAAAACTACTTTGTGCTAACTGTTTCAGATATCATTTTCATTCTAGAAGTTTGATATTTTCGGTGTGTTTTTAAAGTTTTAAACCTATATAGTGCATTTATTTATACAATGACATTTTGAAATTATCTCACAGGTTAATTCTCTTTCAGTTTCTAGTTGATGTCAGTTGAATGTCAATTTTCTTTTCCTTTTATTTTGCAAGGCTGGAATAGTTTTATAAGACTCAGGATATGGATCTTACCTTGTGCTTGTTTAAAATACTTTGTGACCATTAACACAATCCCATATAACATTAGTTTTAAAAGAGGATGGGAATTTATTTTATTTATTTCACACTAATGCTGTCATGGTTTTGTTAGTGGGTAAGTGCATAAAACCTATTCACACTGAAAGTGTAATATTCAATGTGAAGTTTCACAGCTTTGTTTTAATGCCAACTCTAACAGTATATAAATTCATAAAGTTGTATAGACTTTGGGTCTAGTTAATGATGGTGTGTGATGTTTGTATTTATTTCTGTGAATTTTTATAATAAAGTTTATTATTAAAATAAAACCTTAAAATATTTTAGAGTGGTTGATGCCATGAAGTGCTTAATTTATTAAATTCAGCGTTGTTCCATGAATTTACTTTTCTTACACTGAAACAAGGCAATGCTGTGTATATAATCACTGATACGGACATTTTATTGACACTTCCCATGTGTCATAAATAATAATATTTTACAATCTGGAGGAAAGAAATGGTATTGCCTCTCTAGTATCTTTGGCTCTGTGTGTTCTTTCTTTATTTGCGATGTTTTCTTCACATTCATCGGTATTCAGCTGAGTTCTGGAGGGAGAGTCTTTAGAGATCTCTAGGGACTTGCTCCGCACAAGGCTTTTCATTTGTGTTCCTCAGGCCAGAAAACTTTTGGCCTCTTGCTCTCCCAAGACTCTAGCTTGCCTGCTTAACTCAGAGTATAATGGGCACTACCTGCAATTCCTCTCTGCAATGTGGCCTGGGAGCTCTTTCAAGTGAAGTAGTTAGGCTGATCAGTTTCTTAGCCTCTTTCCCATTTCTCAAGGGCTAATCCATGTCAAAGCCCTGATTCCTACAAACCAGTGTTCAATTTATTTTACCACTAATTTTGGTGGTCATTAAAGTAAGTAGTCTGGTTTCTACAACTTTATATTGACTGAAAATACTATTAATATCCTTTTTCTCTATCTTGCTTTGTTTATTTTTTATGGATCAAGGGATGAAGTATGAATTCAAAGTGACTGAATGATAAAAGATATTTAATAAATACTTCATGAAGTAAAATGGGATGATAATTTCTAATTATAATTATAAGCATTTTGAAAATTAATACTTTATAAAAATATTTTAATTGGGAATTTTATACATACAATGTGTTTTTATCAAACCCTCCTGCATTCCTTGACCAAGGCAATTAGAGGAAAACAAGTTAGGAAGTGTAGCTTTAGAGGGTTAGAGTTAATGTTCATCATAGCACTGACCATGACACGCATCCACGGGAACAGTAGCTGAGATCAGATCCTGAGATACAATTGTGAAAATAGATGGAGAAAGTAATGCTGACATTGTTGTGATTTTTTTGATGCTGGAAATCTTGCCTCCCATTGACAAAAGTTCTCCAACACCACACCTCCTCATGCTTCTCAAATTGTCCAAGGACCCTGTAGTCAAATATGTGAGCCAATGGAAGCCATTCTCATCCAAACCAACACCTCTTTAAATAAACGCTCCACTTCCTTCACTATTTTCTCTCCTATTGTTATGGGCTGTCTTAAGACAACTGAGTTTATTTAGTACTTCCTGTGTGTGCACAGGTGTGACGTCATCACTAGAGTATGGGTAAACTCACAGCAGTTGCATCTCTGAAAGACACTTACTATCCCTATCCCAACAGGCATCACTTGTCAGCAGCTTCTTAGCTATGGGAGGGACTTCATGAGCCTTTCCCCCATCATGTGGGTACATTAGATGGCTTTATTTTACTGCAGGTCTTAGATTGTCACTACTACTGTGCATGTGTCAATTTCCCTGTGATATCTGGCAAACCATATTTCACTGCAAATATCAATTATTTTGGGGTTCTTATAATCTTTTCTGCTCCTCTTCAGAAGGATTAAAAACATTTTAGTGAAATAGATGCCCCATTTAAAGCTGAAGATTCCATATTCTTCTAATCTCTGTACATTGTATTAATTTCCATATACTGCACAAAAAAGCTTATGTGTTAGGATCTTAGGGCTATCCTATTTTAGGGCATAGAAATAAGAATTTAGAGTGGCAATTTGCTACTTTGACCACTTAGCAAAATAATAATATTAGATTCTTTCCCAGGCTCCATGACATAGGCTGTCATGGGCTTTGGGGCCAGTTATCTGTCCCAGAAATTCATGTTCTATCTTGTGGAATGGGTTGTAAATTTAGTAGTAAAGTTAACAATTCTTCCAATAAAATTTGTACCAGTCTTGCATCATTTGATTTTATATACATATATATATATATATATATATATATATATATACATCTTACAAAGATCAGAACTAGATAGTATTATTGAATATCTTTCTTTCTTCCCTGTTAACATAAATAGAATTTTCTGGCCTTATGGAAGGTATCCAGTATAGAGAATCTTCCCGTAAATACCAGCCTGTATTTCCATGTTATAGCATTCAACACATGTTTCTTCAGCAATATGGAATTACCAGGAAACTGTAAGGTATAACTAAAACATGGAAATCACTTTAACATTTTGGGGAGAGTATCTCTTGATTCCTATTGAGAAATAGCTTTAAAACGCTAAATCTGGCATTTTCCTAAACATTTTCATATAGTAGTATAACACATAAGGTATAATGCACATACAATATTGAATACATCTTATTCCTCTTTCTCTGTCTCTCTCCATCTCTGTGTACATAGTATAGTTAAGTTTAATCCATATGTACTTTAAAACCATAAAACATATGTGTATGAAGTTTCAGATATATATAAAATCTTGGAAAAGAGGCTTGCAGTATATAGGATTTAAAAGAGCT
>NW_004949104.1:2476223-2496503 GCF_000317375.1 Microtus ochrogaster
GTTGGTCTGAAAATCAGCAAGTAGCCCATTCTGACTTCAAGTTGTGATATTTGTTTCTCTTGCTTCTGCTTCCTTAGTATGGACATTAGAGATGCGGTCTACCATAGTCAGAAGCTGTAAGTGTGAGCCCAGGACCTTTTCCAGTAAGTAATTCAAGATTTGTTGACAGAAGGGACTACTATGTCACTTCTGGAATAAAGAATAAACCTTGATGCTTTAGTGTAAAATGTCCACTTATATGATTTGTTTGTCCTACTCTGACCTTGAAATTCAGTTCTGAGTAAAAGTTTGTCACACAGCACTCACCCATAACTTCCTCTACCTCTGTCATTGTATTCTACAAGGCAAGCTTTGAATCTGTCCTATATTTATTATGCAAATTCAACTGAATTTGCAGGTGCTGCTTTCTTTCAAAATTAGTTTGCATATTTAATGTAGCATATAAAATGATGGCCCACAAACTTTAGAAGCTTTGGTTTTAATGGGAAGCTGTAGAATGAAATGAATTGGATATTCAGGGTAATTCACACACAATGGAAACAATTAATGGGGAATACTCTAGTACACCCTTTGTTTCAATCCATACAAGCTGAAGAAAGCAGATGTTACCCAAACATGTTTCTTCTGTTGACTCATTTTATTTGCAAAATATCTGAACAAGAAAAAATGCCATCCTTGCTTGAAGCATTTTCATGTGACTGAATCTGTTTATTTTTCCTAAAATTTACTTTTCTTAAGAGATGAATTTTCTAGAGGTCACTTGTCCATTTTGATAATTGTTTATTAGTGTATAAATGTATTGTGTAAGCATGTACTAGACAAAATAAAACATGGGGACATTACTTTTAAATGGAGATGTTTTAAATTATCATAGTATGAACCAGCAAAAAAAATGTTAATTTTAAGATTTACATACACAAAACGTAGCTATTCTACGTGCTTCTGTGATGGAACCTGAATTACTTGGTCATGAATATTGTTATGTATGCTGATAGAGTAACTTTGCTCCACTGGTATGACACCATCAGTGTATTGAACTTGGTGGAGTTATTTAAAAAGAGAGTACATAAAGTCAAGAGTGTGGTTGGGTGCATTTATGAAGAGTTTGGGCAGAAATTATGGGTGAATATAATCAGACTAACTTTTGCATTTGTTCATTCAATCTCAAATAATTAATACATTATCATTTGTAAAACTACTTTCATATAGTATTTATTTTTTTTATTGAGAGGCTTTATATGATTCCCTATCTCACTTTCAACCTGTGGAAGCTTTGGAAGTCATACCACACATTTCATATGAAAAGCAAAGGTAAACTGAAAAATCTATGAATTTCTTATCTCCACCAAAGATCTGATAGTTCAGGATTCTCAGGCCCCAAATCTGGAGAGGGAGTCAATTTATGAGAACTGTTGTTGCAGCTAGGTACTTAATATTATTGATTTATTATTTGATGTAAAATACAAATTATCAGGGAATTAAAAAAACTGTAGAGCAGAAAAAGGGCTGACAATTACTCACATTCCTGGAGTTAACCTTCAAGGATTCATTAGGTTTACTGAAAGCTAGGAAAAGAATACCATGTTACTTATGCATGGGAAGGGGAGAAGCAATTAAGGTGAAATATGGTCAATGTTTTTTATAAGTCAGAAATATTTTACATGAGAATAGCAACACAAAACAAAAAAAAACCAAACAAAACCTTATCGCTTCCTTATTCTGCTTAGCAAAAATTTGTGTCTTCAGCTTCAAGTTCTTCACACTTCAAAGTATCACCAGAGGGGTTACATGGCAATTATTGTGTTCTTAAGGTCTTAGCTGAGATGCACAAATACACAAAAGATTAACAACTATAGATTTATGTTGACAGAAGTTTCTGTCCCTATTGGTACCACAGCCATTCATCCCAAAGAAACACACAGAGGCTTATATTAATTGTAAACTGATTTGCCTATTAACTCAGGCTTCTTGTTAACTCTTATATCTTACATTAATCCATAAATCTTGTCTTAGTTAGCCACATGGCTTGCTACCTTTTATCAGTGAGGCATTATCATCTTGCTTCCTCTGCATCTGGGTGATGACGACGGCAGGCTGAACTTTTTTCTTCCCCAAATTCTTCTATTGTGGTCACCCCACCTATACTTCCTGCTTGCCTACCGGCCAATCAGTGTTTTATTAAACCAAAACAAGTGACAATTTTTTACAGGGTACAAGACCACTGTCCCACAGCATGCTTATATAAAATTATACTTCCCAACGATTTTATAATCTTATTAGACTCCTGTTAGTTACAGTTTAATTACAGTTGGATACCTGTTGCAGAGCTACAAAAAGAAAACTGTAACTGAGCTGGAATTCTAAGAGAAAATCTGGGTAGATTTAACTCATTGTAGAAAAGGATACCTCATAAAATATAGTATGGTTGAATGTATTAATAATAAAATCATAAATACCAATAATGTATCACTGTCAAATTGTGAAAAAATAATTTAATACCGCACTTCCCCTTGATGTCATTTAACCAAGAGTAAGTGAGAATTTTAATCACCTACTTTACTTTCCCTTTGTCTCTCATCATTGCTGCCTATTTTATGAGTTTGAATCTCTTTTTGCCTGGACGTAGTCTTATGAGTCTGTGTCTATGCTTTTGTGTGTCTATCTCTAACAAAAAGCTTTGATTTCTCATTTATTGAATACAACAAAAATTATGACATGGGAAAGGAATGAAGAAAACATGACAGAAATCTTTAAAATGTTTTTACTTGGGACCAAATCACTAGTTCCAAGTATATTGCAGCTGCCCCACCAACAAACAGTACTACAAACTACCACAATTACCATTGTTTATCAAACAATATTTGCATGTTGCACTCAACGTATAAAGTGAATATTTATTTCTATCAAGGTACTTTCAGGTCCAGTCCCAAGACCCACTTCAGGGTTCAGAGACTGGATGCTTCATCAAGTGAAAAGAACTGTTTTCCTAGGGATTCTTCTCCTCTTTTTTCTTCATCTATTCTAGTTCTCCAGTCTTATTTTTATTCCTCCTAGCTTCTTCTCATTCTAGCCTCCAAAGGCTTTGCGCAATAATAAAATTGTAAGAGTTACCTCTAATTAGCAAAAGCACAATGAATAAAGAGCTGAAATATTTACCTTAGTTATGGAAGAATTTTGAGGCTTCAGGTTTAGGAGTGTGACCAGACATTGGGGGAACACAGTGACCAGTGACAACCTTTGAGACATAGGTCTATTGTTAGCAGACATGGCAAGTGACAGATTGGTATCCTTTTCTGAGGGTGCTTTGGACATTCGCGACTCTGACCTTGTGCATAGCTATAACGTTTTAAACTTATGATCTATTTATGAGAAGTCTTTAGTCTTGTTTGAACTTATTCTGAGGTAAAAATGAACTAATTGTATATAGCTAGTCTTAGCAAAAGGAGAAAAGCAGGTTTTGAAGTGTCTACAATCCTCATGGGACAAATAGATATAATTACAAAGCAAGTCCTAGTATATAGTCTGTATATCAAAATTATATAGCTAAATGAAAGTCATCTTCATTAACACCACTCACAGATACATGTGCCCCTAAAATTGAGAGCAATCATGAGATTACATGTACATATCATATGAGTTTACACACTACAATGCAGGTATTAGGGAGACATCAAGCTACTTTAGCAAATGTGGGCAACAGTTTCTGGAGTTGAATTTCCTGCAGTCCTTACCTGGACAGGATTAACCTCCATCCTGTCACTTTTCTGGTGGGTTGATATCTGAATTAACAATTGTCATATGCCATATATTCCCATGGCTTCTGACATATTTTAATATTTCTTTCAACTTTTACGTATTGCTTCAAAAATTATTATCGTAACATACATACAGACTTACATTAGTCATTGGTAAGTGAAATGGAAGAGTATAGAATATGAGATAGCACTTATGCATTGACTTAATTTATAAAAGTTAATTACATGGAAAATTCAAAGAAGGTAAAGTTTCTTGTTATATTGTTCTCTTAAAGGCAAATTTAACAAATAGGTTGAGCACAGAACAAGAGAGAAGTCTTAAGTCTTGAGTGAGCTCAATGAGGATTATTGACTTTGACAGTAATGTCTGATGTGGGAATCCCCTATGTACGCTTTCAATATGTTTTAATACTATTGGTTATTAAAGAAGCTGCTTTGATCTATGGCAGGGCATAATATAGCAGGGTGGGAAATCCAAGCAGAGATAGAGGAGGAAAGAAGGCAGAGTCAGTGAAACACCATGTAACCTCCCAAGATGCAAGAGCTAACAAACTACAAGTCTCATGATCCAACAGAAAATAATAGGAATGGATTATTTTAATACGTAAGAGTTAGCTAAAAGAAGCTTAAGCTAATAGGTTAAACAATTAATATAGTTTCTCCGTGATTACTCAGATATGGATGGCCAGGAAACCAAATCAGACTCTCTGTTTACAAATGTCCACCAAAATTGACTCTCTAGTAATATAAGAGAAATCATTTCACCAGCACAAGACTCAAATATGAAAGTAGAGAAAAAATTACTAGATGAACAAATATAGATGTCTTTGACTGTGACAGTAACATTATATATTAGTCAGAACAAGATATAATAGAAAATTAAAACCAAATATTAACTAAATGCTCAGAGATTTTATTTTCCATTATTTAATATACCCTATATGGACTATTAAAAAAACACAAAACTAGAAAAAAAAAACCCAAAAGCATGCATTCTGAAAAGACACACAAACAGAAAATAAAAACAAAAAAGAGAATACACTAGTCATAAGCACCAAGAAAATTTTTTAAGAGGTAAATTTTTTTTGGTAAGTTTGAATTTTCTTTTTACTGTTTATATAATAGACTATCTACGGTTTATGTAAGATCATTACAATATTTGGAACTGATTTTTTTTAATTACTGTGCAAAGAAATGTTTCATTTGGCATTTTACAATTCTCTTCCTATACTTTTGCTCCTCTCTACCCCAACTCTCATGTATTAAATGTTGTTTGCATGTCATATCTATTCTATTATCCCCATATTTTTCCAAAATTTTCTCTACTCTTCTTATCTCATTTTTGATCTCAAATGATTATTTGTATTTATACTCACATATATAAACATATTATGAATATTAAAATTAAGGATTCACATATGAGAGAAAACATGAATTTCTTCTTCTAATTTTAGGTTACTTCAGTTAACACAGTATCATCTATGTCCAGCAGTTGAAAAAAATCACATAATTTTATTACTGGTTATTTGTGAATAAACAAATATATATGTATATATATATACACAATATTTCACAATTTATTCATTAATGAGCAATATAAAGGACTGTACTTTCTTGCTGTTTTAGGCAAATCATAGTAAAGACAGGATTATGTGGGTCCCTGCAAATGCCATGGTTAACAGAGCAATGATCCACATGGCGCAAGAAGATGAGGCAAAAAGAAAATCCGTTTCAACATGACTTTTCTACTGTTCATTCAAACTTTTAAATCTCATGTGGGCAATTTATGTGAGACATATTTAAGACATTACAATTTGGGAAAAAATTATTCCTGTGTAACACAATCCCATGTGCACAGGAAGGCATAATTACCTTAAAACTCTTCTCTAAGCACATGGCATTCCTTCCATGAAGATTGTTTTTAGAGACAGGCTACATGTAGTATCTTAAGGACCTAGGGAAGTGTCTGCTGTGGTCTCAGGTATAGTCATATAGACTACATAGAGGGGGGTTTGTGTTGGAGGAAAGGGGCCACTTTTTCTTCCCAGCTGCCAGGCTAGCTTACACCCAAAATAATCACAAAGAAACCATATTAATTAAAACACTGCTTGACTCATTAGCTCAAACTTCTTATTGGTGAATATTACCCATGATTATAACCCATTTTTATTATTCTGTGTTTTGCCACATGGCAGTGGCTTACCGGATAAAATTCCCAATCAGGAGCAGAAGGAGGGGGAGCATGAGCAAGGAACTCAGGACCACGAGGGGTACACCCACACACTGAGACAATGGGGATGATCTTTCGGGAATTCACCAAGACCAGCTAGCCTGGGTCTGAAAAAGCCTGGGATAAAACCGGACTTACATAGCAGACAAGGAGGACTACTGAGAACTCAAGAACAAGGGCAATGGGTTTTTGATCCTACTGCATATACTGGCTTTGGGGGAGCCTAGGCAGTTTGGATGCTCAACTTACTAAGCCTGGATGGAGGTGGGAGGTCCTTGGACTTCCCACAGGTCAGGGAACCCTGATTGCTCTTCAAGCTGATGAGGGAGAGGGACTTGATTGGGGGAGGGGGAGGGAAATGGGAGGCGGTGGCGGGGAGGAGGCAGAAATCCTTAATAAATAAATAAATTAAAAAAAAAAAAAAAAAGCCGCCGGAAAAAACCAAAAAAAAAAAAAAATTCCCAATGTCTGTCTCTAGCCGCTCCATGGCATCTCCCACAGCCTCTGCCTTATTCCTCCCAGAATGCAGTTCTGTCTTCCCTGCCTAAGTTCTGCCCTATCAGGTGAAAGCAGTTCTTTAATTATTAACCAATAAAAGCAACACACAAGCAGACAGACCTCGCACAGCACATTTGGACTACTATCTAACTACAATCCTAGTTGTGAATACTTATGGGAGCCTTTAAACATATCAATCATGAAAAGGTCACCTAGACTATTAGCCACCTCTATTACTGCTTGTGAGAGCATAGTATGACCTCACCCCCACAAGGCTATTAATGACCTCTATTCCAATACTTCCGGATGAATAAACAGGTTACACCTTTTCTTTTTAAATGACAACCCAATATTTCCGATTTTCCTAGTGCTATTTGGGAGCACAAGGAATTTTGTGCTCCCCAAAACAGACCCCCTCAGCTATATGACAAGGATTGTTTGGAAATATTGCTTTAAAGTGTGTTACTTTTGTTTATGTTGTGGAACATTTGCTTAATGATGTAAAGATGTGTTGCTTTTGTTTATGGTACATTTGTTTAACTCTGTGAAGCTGTGATTCTGTGCATGTATAAAACACCTGGTGGTCTAATAAAGAGTTGAACGGCCAATAACTAGGCAGGAGAGAAAAATAGGCAGCGATGGTAGACAGGAAGAATAAATATCAGAAGAGATCTAGGAATGAGAAAGGAAGGAGAGAGACTTCAGAGGCCAGTCACCCCCCATCCAGCTATATAGCCAGACACTGAGAGGGATAGAAAAGTTATACAGGAATAGAGAAAGATAAAAGCCCGGAAACCAAAGATAGATGGGATAATTTAAGAAAAGCTGGCAAGAAATTAGCCAAGCTGAGGCCAAGCATTCATAACTAACAATAAGCCTTCATGTGTGATTTATTTGGGAGCTGGGTAGTGAGCCCCTGAAAAAGTCAAAAGAGTAAAACACCACACAATGCGGGAATGATATCAATGTTTTTATGTACTCAGAAAGCTCAGTATACTAGTTTACAGTGTAACAACAGTGTCTAGATTTCTGTTTTCCCAACATCCTTGCTAGCATTTGTTGTCACTATTTCCTCAGTGACAACCGTACTGTGTGGGGTTGGGTAAATTCCCAAAGTAGTTTTAATTAAAATTTCTCAAACTGCTAAGGAGGTTGAATACAGATTTTAAAAACAATACTTATTAGCTGCTTGTCTTCTTTCATCTGTGACCTATTCAGTTTATTAGCCCTCTTATTGGTCAGTAGAATTGTGTTTTTTAAACATTTAATGTTTGTAGTTGTTTACAAGTTCCACTTATTAACTCCTAGTGTGATGTATCCCCAGATAATTTTTAAGTTACTATAATATATTTTTATGATATTTTGCTTCCTAATTATGTCTAATCCTATTTGTCACTTTAAGAAATTATTTACTCTATTATGTGAATCCTGAATAAATAAAACCTTAGCTTATTCCTGCACATTATTGATGTGCTTGTTTTCTGTTTATTTACTTATTTATACTTCTTGCATTTTCAAAGTCTCACAATTTAAATCAGGGCCTTTGACTCTTTTTAAATGGATTTTTATGTAGAGTTAGAAGAAAACACAACACATTTTTATTCTTCTGCAGGTGGGCACCCATTTTTGATTGCATCATTTGTTGAATAGGATATGGTTTCCCCAGTTTGCATATTTAATATCCTTGTGGTAAATCTAGTGTGCATAGCTTGACTAGTTTATTTCTGAATTCTCGGTTCTGTTTTGTGGGTCTGAGTCTCTGATATTTTCTGACAGGCCCATGATATCCTTATTACTGTGATTCTGAGGTGTAATTTGAGTCAGTTGTTGTGGTATTTGTAGAATCATCATTTCAAGTTAGAATAGTTCCAGTTATCTGTGGTCTTTTCTGGTTACAAGTGAATTTTAGTATCTTTCAGTTTAGGTATACAAAAATAGTATTATAATTTTGATGGGGTTTGTGTTGAATCTAAAGGTTGCTTTTGCTGTTATTAGCATGCCACAATACTGATGGCTCTCAATCAGGAACACTGTTATTATTTCCATTTTTCATATATTTATCAATTTCTTTCTTCAGTCTTTGAACTACTCACTGTAGTTATCTTAACTTCATTGTTTAGGTGTATCTCTATGTACTATATATTTATGTACTGTGAAAAATATTTTAACAAATAGTTTCTTTCTCAAGCTTGTTTTGGGTGTAGAGAAAAGCAAATGATATTTTATGTTGATTTTGATTTTTTCTATTATATGACTTTACTGGGTAGCATTCATTAGATCTGAAATTCCTACAGAATCTGTGATTTTGTTATAGTCATATCATATACCAATGAAATAATTTGACTTTTAAATGATAGAGGTAAGTTCAAGAATGATGTTAAGTATTTATTTACTTTAATAAAATAAAAGATAATATATTGAGAAAATTGATAATATAAAAAAGCAGAGGGAAAACAGAAAAATATGAAAAAATGAATGCCATAAGGAAATTAAGAATGATGAATTCTTTTGAATAACTAATCAATACACTATAAAAACACAAATTAGTGCGATTCTCAGATCCTAAAACTTTATTTCAAGGAGAATACAGGGAAAAAAACTGAAGAGAACACCATAATAGTAAGTCATGAAGAAGTGACATGAATATAATAGGAACACAAAAATAAAATGTTAAAAATAAATGAAGACATCGAGCAATAATGTCTGAATATTTCTGAAAATTAATACAAAAGGATGATATGCATATTCAATAAATTCAATTAACTCTAAGACTGCAAGAGACTCAACACCATGCTTCTCTGTTTAAATGATAGTAAGTCAAACACATGAAAAAAAAGGCTTTTATAAAAGCCATGGGGGTCTTTGTTCTTAATCTGAAGAGGCAGCCTCTGCCTCCCTTCTGCCCTTCTTCCCCCTCTCTCTGTCCCTCTCTCTCTCTCTCTCTCTCTCTCTCTCTCTCTCTCTCTCTCTCTCTTTCATCCAAACCTCTTTACCCTCCCAATACTCACTAAATAAACTCTTCATACCCAAGCTTTTTCCACATAGTGAATCTGTCTGTCTCCCACCTGCCAGTCTCTGACCTGCCATGGTACATGCCAGGGTACATGACTCAGCCTGCCCATAGCTGAGGCAGGCAGGGGGATCCTGTACTTCACACAACACTGGCTACTATGGAGAGACAGGTTGACTCCTAGCAGCACCATTCCATTTCTTTCAAAGAAGACAGAAGACAGATGGGCACAGAACAATATCCATCAGCAATTCACTTCATCAAGTGAAATCACTAGCCGCTAGGGTGAACAGCTATTCATCTAAACCCCAAAAGATCTCCAGGGGACGAAAGAGTGGAATTGACTGCCTAGCTACTCAATGTAAGATAGGCTTATCTTTCTATAGATTCTTAACCCATAGGATCTTCTGAAGTCCAGCAGGCCCTACATTAACAGCAAAGGGCAAATGCATATCATATCAACAGGAAGCACTCCCAAGAACTCAATGTCCCCATTCCCTTAACCTGCTGTGCCTAACTCTTCATCTTTTTATTGTATACACTCCAACAGTGGAAGCACAAGAGGATGTCATCAACAGTTTCTACACAGATCTACAGAACAAGGTCAGCAGGGTGCATAAAAATGACATACTAATTGTTATGGATAATTTCAATGCAAGAGTGGAATCCAAAGTAAGAATGAACTATACTGTCATGTAAACATATAAATTCAGAGAAAGAAACAATAGAGGAAAGCGACTACTTGACCTCTGCTGTGCAAAAAGATGGGCAAAGTCATTTAATAACAGAACTAGGGGAAGTAAAGCAAAGACGAAGACAATACTCTGACACCCGATACAATGACCCTATGCTGTCAGTGTAGACTACATTGAGAACAGTTCGGTAGCCGCTTGAACACTAGAGACCATGAGGAAATATCAAACATTGAGAAAAGAGAGATAGAGGAAGTTATTAAGACAGTGAAATGCAGGAATTCTCTAGGAGTGGATAACCTCACAGTGGAGGAGCTGGAGGTGGCTGCAATAGACTCAGGGACCAAAGTGGTTCTCATTGTCTTCTGTATTCTCTATTATTAACAGGTGGCATTAAATCAATTATAGTTTTCTTAGAACCTTTACACTAGCAGTTTGGCCAGATCTTCCAAAATAGGCAATTTTTATGCAATATCTTTGCTTTGTTAGGTCAAAATCTCACTTACAGATTTCAAGCCCAATGTTTTGACGTTCTTTGTCTCAGCATCAAACATGCGCTATAATTCATTTCACAAAAACATGTTCTAAATTTTATGACACACCTTACCTCTTATCAGTGAGCAATTATTATTAGCTCAGCATTGGAGCAGACAGAATCCTATTCTCAAATGTACTTATTCTATGATTTGTCTATGTGGAATAATATCATCCCATATCTATTCCATCCTGCTCTAACCAAAGACATCTCCTAATTTGTATCCATATTCACTTACAATAGTTTTTGTTTTTTTAAAATCAGCTAAGCTTGCATTTTTTATCCCTATAACTCTCTTTACTTTGAATGTTATGGCATTGTCTTTGTTTTGGTTTTTCTCACATACTTTTTGTTCAAAACTATATATTACATAATATTGTGTCAAAAATGTCTTTAGTTCTTTGGCTACGACTTCCTTGAAATACCCAGCTAACAATTTTACCTCCAATGTGGTTTTAAGTCTTCCCTTTTCCATAGGATTATTCTTCAAGAATATATCTTTCAAAAAGGCATAGTTGTTTTCTATTTTATTATTGTTTTCTTTTCTTTGTGTGCACCCAATGTTCTGGAAACACTGCATGTTGCAGAAATCAACTGGCAGTCATTTAACCAAGTCCTCAATTCAAGCTCTTTAGGAATTGCAGGACATATTACCCAACAGAACAGGTTGAGACATTTGTCTGAAGTGCTTATTTCAACCCCTCTACTTGGGGACTACAGTTCTTTGGCCTGGGCTAGGGCCAGAATTTATTTTTAATAAGCAGATGCTGTTCTTGCCTGAAAACTAGATCCCAGCTATAATTTTAACTGCTACTAAATTTGGGATAAATAAAATTTTAACACTTTAAAGTAAATGTTTGTAAATTCACACATTTCCTTTTATAAATATTTTTTGTTTTTATTTCTGAAAAAATGTATCTGTCTTATGTTAAAATAACATCATTTCTCAGAACACAAAATACATTAAATGTATCAACATTTTGTCATTTTTTTACTTCCCTTTGGTTCTCCAGCACAGAAATTACTATGTATTACCTTAATGACATATAGGATCTACAGAAAGATAATTTTAAAAGTGTTATTGCTATGAAGACCATACCTATCTCATATAATCTGAAAATGAAGTTCATGCTAATTGACTATAGACTTGCCAAATGAGATTAAAAGTGAACTTAATAAAAACTGCCTTTGACAGTTAATTCTCAGAATTTTATTTCTGCCCTGAAAGATTTATGTTATATTTTTTTTATCAAGTTGCATATTTGATTATATTGTGCAATTTCTTTTTTAATTTACTTACATTATTTTGCTTAATATTCCTTGAGAACATATAGATAGAAAATACTATTTTAGGAAATTTATAATTTATATAATTATACATTTTATATGAATTTTAAAAAATCAGTTAACTATTGCCTTGCTGGTAATTATTGTGGTTTAGAGGAGTTGTAGTTGGACAGAATTATTTAATTCTTTCTGTCCATTGGTGGAACTCAAAATATTTTCTGAAACACTCAATGTTAGACTGTAGGAAAAAGACTTGCAAGTAAGATCCATTTCAAATCTTCACAGTCTTCTGCTCTAGGTGTGTGATTTCTTCATCAATCAGAACCCTTCCTCAAACCTGGAGAGGCAAATAAGTGCTGCATTGGCTATATAATCCATATTTTGGGGGCATCATTTGAATTTTCTTGACCAATCATTTAAAATGAGGTGTCTTGGGCCTGGTACTGGGTCTATAGTTCCGGCAGAGAGTATCACCCCAAGTAGCTGAACTTCCTTCAAGAAATGGAGGTTCTCCACAGAGAAACCCTGTCTCGAAAAACCCAAAAAAAAAAAAAAAAAAAAAAAAAAAAAACCAAAAAACAAAAACCAAAACAAAAGAAATGGAGGTTGTGTGTTGAGGGGGAGGGCTATAATTTTAGGTAATTATAAAACAATTTTATTTCTTAAGACTTCATAAAAAATGTCCCTGCTTCTGTATTGATTTCCCTCATGTTCCCAAGATATTATATATTGAAGTTTCATGCCTGAAAAAGGAATATATTACTCTTTTTTCTTGTCAATTTGACATGAGCTAGAGTCACCTAAGGAGAGTGAATCTAAACTCAGAAAATACTTACATTAGAGAGACAAATTGTGATTGTTGATTGATGTGGAAAGACCCAAACCATGAGGTATGGTGCCATCTTTTGGCAGGTGGCCCTGGGAAGTACAAGAGAAAACTAAGCAACTCACTGGAAGCAAGCAGGTAAGCAACATCCCTCCTTGAATGCTCCTTTATTTCCTTCCTCCAGACTTTTGCTGTTGTTCACCAAACAAATCGTTTCCACCTCAGATTGCTTTTGGTCAGCGTTTATCACAAAAACAAACCCAAAATAAGAAATATATGAAAATAACTATGTTAAGGAGAGGAGTGTTTATGTAGTTTTTAAAATTAAGGACCTATAAATAGAAAGAAGTTCCAAGATGTGTCCATTGTTTTCCATATTTTCAAAAAATGTTGAATTAATTCAATTGCCATTTTGGAATATAGAAAGATTGTTTCAGGAATAATAAATTCTGAGACTAGAATACCAGATGTGAATTCAGAAAATTGGATTTCATATTATTCTTTACATTAAAGAAGTTTTTAATGGTGATCTATTAGGAAAAATAATTACTGTTCAAATTTTTGAATTTATCTTTTATATTTTTATTATCCTATAACATTTATGCATATCAAAGGTCTGATATTATTTGATTTTATTTGAACTAATGACTAACTTGGCATATTTGCTTCATGTACATCTCTGAATGTTTTACTTGTGCTACCTTAACCAGTTTCCTTAATGGAGATATCTTGTGCATTCAAAGTCAGTACATTCAAATTTCTCTCTCTGTTTTGGAATAAATAATATATATAGTTGTAATCTGTCTTTGCTATATTGTGCCACACAGTATCAGAATTTATCTTGCCTGTCAAACAGTAACATTGTAATCATTGATTAACATACGCTCTCCTTTTTAAATATTAATAAAAACATAATAGTTAAATCTAGTTGAATTGAACAGGAAATACTTTGTAAAATAGAAGTATTTTTCTGCTGTTTTGGGACATTGAGAATAGACAAGGCATTTTAAATCAAAGCATTGATATTTTCATGTTATTCACTTCAATTTGAACTGTCTCTGTGGCATATTTTTTTCTGCAGGTTATTATTGTTCTGTTTACTTCAGTAGAAACAGAAAAAGTATTTTAGTGAAATACTGACTCAATTTCATATGACAGTGTGTGTAGATAACCTGCCCTCAGCAGTCCAGTTTATTAGGAAAAAATTGGTGGCAAGGATCTTGAGATGTATGTGATGGAAACTTTTCATTTCACAAACTTCCGATGGAGTAGTTAAAACTGAGGATAAATTTAGTCAAGACAGTGCGAGATAGTAGGAAACACACATTTTCCAAGCTGAGCTTGGAATAAATGCAGTTTAAGATTTAGCTGTAGCTCACAGTTCTTAGTTCCAGAATTCGCATATGCTCTCAGTTCATGAGGAAATTGGCTAAGCCTCACTACAGATCTTCACAGAAGGTTTCAAAGTCACTCAGTGGTCACATTATGAAGAAGAGAACAACCAGGTGGATATAATGACGAATTGTTTCCTAGATGCAGAAAATCCAAGTGGAAATATAGAATCTGTCCAGAAAAACATTGTGCTTGACAAGGTTGAGAGTGAACAGGACCGAATGTAATCAATCATACATCTATCAATGCAGGGCAGGATTAGCTGCAGAGGCAGAAAGACATCCTTACTGTAGAGGCTTTGAATAAGACTAGCATCAAATATCACACTCTACCTAAGCTTAGCCAAAGCCAGAGAAGCAGTCTACTCTCCATCAAGTACCAAATGCTTTTGTGTTTCAAGTTCATATGGCCCTGATTATCCAGGCTTCATTCAAAATGTCAGTAGCCTTGAGAAGGGGAAAATGTTAGATGCTAGAGTTATTAAAATAAGTGGTTGAACTATACAGAAAACTTCAATTGTGAAACTGAAAGGTAGTAACTGGGTTTATTTAATTTTGTTTTTGCTATGATATGATTCAATATAATTAGCACTTTATTAATAATGACATTAATTATATGTGGTGTTACATTTCATTAGTATCATTAATTTACTGAGTTGACTTAGAAAACTACCTATCATTAACTTACATATATGTATATATTTTTTTGATGAATGTGTTAGGGTCTCTACTGCTGTGATGAACCACCAAAACAAAAACATCTTGCGGGCCGGGCGGTGGTGGCGCACGCCTTTAATCCCAGCACTCGGGAGGCAGAGGCAGGCGGATCTCTTTGAGTTCGAGACCAGCTTGGTCTACAGAGCTAGTTCCAGGATAGGCTCCAAAGCCACAGAGAAACCCTGTCTCGAAAAACAAAAACAAAACAAAACAAAACAAAAACAAACAAACAAAAAAAATCTTGCAAGGAAAGGGTTTATTTAGCTTACACTTCCACATCACAGCTCATCCCTGAAGGATGTCAATACAAGAAGTTTGTCAAACAGAGCAAGACCTGGAGATAAGTGCTGAGCAGAGGCAATGGGTATTTGTGGTGCTTGCTGTCTTGCTTCCCATGGCTTTTTCAGCCTGTTTTCTTATAGAACTTAGGACAATGGGCTAGGACAATCTCCGTCAATCACTAATTAAGAAGATGTCCTACAGCAGTGATTCTAAAACTTTCTAATGCTGCAACTATTCCTAATAAATCATAAAATAATTTTTGTTGAAACTTCATAAGTATAATTATGCTATTATTATGAAGTATGGTATAAATATCTGCATATGCTGATGCTCTTACATCATGATCCCTATTGAAGGATCTTGTTTAATCTACAAGGGGTCACAACCACAAGTTGAGAACCACTCCCTTGAACATCTGCCTACTGCTTGGTCATAATGGATGCATTTCCTTAATTGAGGTGCCCTCATCCCAGATGATTTTAGCCTATATCAAACTGATATAAAACTACACAGCATGATGAATATGCTTCGTCTAGAAGACTAAACAATTTATATGTAGTTTGAATGCATTTCATTATTAAAAATAGATTAATATTAAGTATATAGAGAAATTTTTATAAAGTAGTCAAAAAAGCAAATGACCAATTGAAAAATGGTCCTGGATCATGTACAGAATGTTCTCAAAGTGAGAGAAAAAGGGGGTAATACCTCAAAAATGTTTGTCTTTCGTAGAAATTATGGAAAGGTAAATGAAAATAATTTTGAGGTTTTTTTTTAGGCTAGCTAGAATGGCAACCATCCATTAAACAACTGACAATAAATTCTAGAGGGAATATGTAGAAATGGATCTCTCATTCCCTTTGATAAGAATGTAAAATGCCCAGTCACAGAAATCAGTGTATTGTGTTCTCCAAAGGCTAAAAATCAATGTGTATATAAGACCCATCTATACCACTTCTTTGCACATACCTAAAGGCATCCACACCCTATAACAGAGATACTCGTTCATTCATGTTCATTGCTGTTCTATTCACAAGAGTTAGGAAATTAAAACAACTTAAATATCCTTCAGCTGATTAATGGATAAAGAAAATATATTTAAGCACTATGGAAAGCTATGCAGCTATAAAGAAAAATGAAATTATAAACATTTCAGGTAAATGAATGGAACTAGAAATAAATCATATTGAGGCTGAAGTGGCACGCACCCAGAAAGACAACTTTGTATGTTGTCTCTCATCTGAGGCTTCTAGCTTCAAAATTTCAGATGTGATCAGATATATTCTAAAATAAATTTAGAATCCAGAAACATAAAAATATACCACTGTGGGAGTAGGAGGTGGGGCATCAATACAGAAGGGAATAGCAGAGTATAAGCAATATGGAGAGAAAATGTGGAAAACAGGAGCTAAAATATAGGTAGTGGAGAAGGAGATAAATATAGAAATATGGGTGAATAAAAAAGCAGATGGAGGTGTGAGAAAGTCACAAACAATCAGATGATTAACTATGCACCTACAAGTACCCACAGTACTAGGCATATAAACATACATATAAAGTTGAAATAGAATTTTATCATTTGGGCTGATAGTGCTCCCTCTAAGAGCCAAAACTTATCTATCAAAAATTCCAAAACCGTGCAATGAGAAGCTCTCATTTAAGTGGTTGGCCAGGTTTGTCCATGAGATTCCTAAAACCTTATAAACAATAACTATTTCTGTTGGTTGCTACCAGTTGTAGAAGGTAAATCCCTGTTGTTGAAGGTACTTTCAATTTAGATGTAGGATCCAGGTGCTTCTGAGATGCAACTGACCTGAAAGACTCTTCCATGTGGATTACCTCCAAGGTCCCCAAAAGCACCATCCACAGGAGGAAAACACCCACGAGTTCTCAGCTACGGTGTCTGTAAACCACAACGACAACCAGCATGTGGCACCATAAATATTTTTCTGAAAAAAAGGAAAAAGAAAGAAAAAAAGAAAAGAAAAGATAAAGAGGAACATTTCTTACTATGAAGTTAATGGAAAACATTCCATTATGTTTTGTTTTCCTGGAAAAGGCTTTATTTTTTTTTGAGCAAAGATGATTTCAAATGCAAAATTCCAGATGTTTCTTATTTCTTTCATAATCATCACCGTGACCAGTTCCCCACATTGCCTTTTTGTCTGCATCTTAAGAAATCTACAGGAATTGGTAGCTTTGTTCCACCCTTTTCATATGTAAGATTTTGGATTTAAGTTTCATTTTGGACTCTCCCTTTCATTTGGCTATTTCGGTTTGAATATAACATGCAACTGTAGAAGTTTTCTGGGTCATCCTGCTTTTGGGTTTGGTTGATTCTTTGAGTTGCTCTCATAATTTGATGTTAGACTTTGCCACAAAAGAATCTACTTGTATTCTCCTTTATCTATTTCCATTAATGCATGTTATAAGCTTTTGCATTTTATTTCACCATTTACATAGTTTTTTTCCATTTTTTGGTGTCTTTTAAATATTCATTTTAGTTTTGAGTGTACCTTTAACTATTTTTTTATCCACCATATATAATATACTAATACATCCGTCAAAGCAATTGTTAATTTTATATTTGTTTTTGAAAGATTCTATTATTTATCTTATTATTATTAGAACATATTATTGTTTGCTGTGCATTTTTGAGACAAGTTCTTGTTATAAATTCCATATTGGCAATAGCAAATGTGTGCCACCATCCCTGATTACTTCCTATTATTTCTTATATTTACCATCTCTCTGCCTATAATATCACTTTCTTCTTGCTTAGAATTTGAATATAGTGATTTCTACTAGTGCCATTTACACATTATTAATACTTCCTTCAAATACTTCTAATAATTCCAATATTTTAGGTAGATCTAAGTTTCCTTCTAATACTTGATATATTCCTTGGCATTGAGTTTTATATTTTTTCCTTTTATTACAAACAGCATTGCAAATAAGTAAATGTCTGACACATCTATATTAATGAGACCTGATCTACACATTTTAATGAGTTCATATAGAGTTAGAATTGACATTCCAAATGGAAGCTATGAAGAATCTTATTATTTTTTCTGCTTTCATTATCAAATATATTATGTGCTCTTATCTTCATGGTTATTTTCCTTGCTCTTTTTAAATATGGTTTACAAATATTTTTATTTGTAAATTGGTGTGATATGTCAAGCAACAAGTATGAACATACTTTGGACTTCATTTTGTTACTTGCTGCTGTTTGTTTTAAATATTGGGCATTGTATTACTCTGTGAGTTTCCATGAACCACGCTATCCATTTCTAATTTATTCTACTCTTAGGTAAGTTTAGCTACCCCTGATCTTGTAAACATTTTAGCATGATATTTGCAAATGTATTTCTAAGGAATTTGGCAAATACAAATTAGAATGAGAATCAGAAATGGACACAAAGGGGCTAAGTTGGAGTATTTCAAGTGATGAACACATTGTACGTATTGTTACTGAGACTGAAATGAAATCACCTGCTACTAAACAAAATTCACGAATAATAATAACAAAATTATCCAAAATGATTATGGTATACTAAGATTTAATATGAACAAATTCATTTGAGCTTTGTACTAACATCAAGAGATAAATGCTATTAATGTTGTATATGTTTGACACAGGAATATTCTGAAAACTAGCTAAGTTGGAAAATGCTTAACTTAAGATAACATGGTTGAAGCTGTACTCCAATGGAGTCTATTTGGCTGCAGTATCAGTAGACTTGACTTCGGTGTGTGTGTGTGTATGTGTGTGTGTGTGTATGTTTGTGTTTGTTCATTTTTGTGCAAGTACATGCACATATGTTTGCAAGTGAGGATTCTACTCAAAAGTAAATATTGAATGTCTTTCTACTTACTTTCTATATTTTGAAATAGTTCCATTTTGAACAAAGAAGTCTTCATTTTGATGAGGCTGTCTGATTACTGTCTATCTACCTTTCTCTTTACCCCGAGTGTTGGGGTTCCATATACACAACACCAACCAAGCTCATCTTTAAAGTGGGTAATGGAGATCCAAACTCGTGGCATCATGTTTGCACACCACACACTTTATTTACTGAGCCATCTCTCCACAACTTGGAGTCAAACTTCTGAACTCTATTGGAGCTAGGAGGATGCCAAGGATGAACAAACGGACTAAGAAATTCAAAACAAGTGAAACTTTAAAGGCTGGGGGTGGGACTAAGTGTACTCTATATTATGTGATTATCATGAGCTTTTGAGCATCAGGAACAGCATTTTATGGATTGAGTATGAAATGCCCCTATAAACTCAGTTGTTACATATAAAATAGTATAAAGTACTATTCCAAATTAAAGAAGGCTTGAAACTTTAAATGATAAAATATCATTTATCATTTGTCCATGTGCTTTTGTGCACCTCCAAATACAAGAGTATGTAGCTTGGTTAACAACACAGGCTAAGTACATAGATGTCTTACTTAGTGTTATTCAATTCACTGACATAATATATTATTCATTAATGTCCAAAATACTCAGAAATCAACACAACTTATCCATCAATGCTTATGTAGACAACTAATAGACATTTCTACCTTTAAATCCATAAGAAAAGAAAGGATAATATTTCTTATATTACCCCAATTCAGCATTCAGTTTTCATAGTAAGTTCACATATTTCTCCTGTTAGTATTTACTAATTGTTGCTTCAGGAATTGAATACATATAACTAATGACAAATCAACACTGACATGCTAATATTAATTTTGAAATATCATTAATAGGTATTAACTGGAAAACAGACACTTAATTTTTAAAAAATCATGAACTTATTTTGCCAAAGGTGAATTCTTTTGAGATACTTACATCAGGAAAGTAGTACTGTAAGACTAACATTATTTAATATAGGCCATGAAGTCCTCTATCAAAAGGCTTGTAATAAATTGAGATCATAAATACAACTTTATTAAGAAGATTTTGGAGGAAGAGAAGAATGGGGTAAGAATGAAATTCTGATTTGATTTTTTGTTTTGGTCTCCATTTACTGTGAAGACAGGGTGAAGAGAGGCTTATTTT
>NW_004949104.1:2496714-2501911 GCF_000317375.1 Microtus ochrogaster
TTTGCTGGTTTGCTCATATCGAAGTCACAATGAATTGGAGGTGGGCACTTAGCTTGACCAGGAGGAATCTAAGAACATTGGACCCTATACACAAGCCTCCTGACAAATTCTTAGGGCACCATTGTACTCCATAGACACTGTACTTGTTAGAGCACCATTTGGGTATAAAATGGCAATGACAAAAGCAGAGAAACTAGTGGTATTTTTTTCTTGCCATGTAGTTGACCCATAGGGAAAAATATATTAACAACTAGTCATGTACAAATAGACCTACCTTCTATAAAGTCTCTCGGTGAATTAATTACTTGTCTCTCTAGGATATGTTTTTTTTGAAATTTCATCAATGAAAATTGTCTCCTAAAGTTACAATCAACAGGGTGAGATAATGTCATATGCTTAGACAATAATGGAAATTTAAGAAGGAAAATTGGAGGGCTCATCAGAATAGGTACATTCTATCACTTTTCCATTTTTGCTCCAATATCTGTATATATTTATCCTTAACACTATATGGAGAAAAATGAAATGCACATTTCTGGTCCCCAGGAATCCTTAACATCCAAGTATAGAAACTCATAAAATATACATGGAATGGTGATGCTGGATAATTAAATTTGGAAAAGAAAACATGAAATTCGAATTTCTTTAAATGTATATGTTCTCAACAAGTCTTTCACTGGATATCTGATCATTTTATTTCACACATGCCCACTCACTCACACACAAACCCCTCCTCATCACCCTTCGCAAGGTTATCTTATTCCTGGAGCAGTTGTAGAATGAACCATTTTGTTGGCACTTCAACTTAAAGGCACTAAGATTTTTCCCCCAGAAATGAGTGTTAGTCCAAGCATAAACATGCTTTTCTTCTTCAAAAGATTCCCATTATTTGTTATTTTAAAAACCAGCTAAAGCTCCAACACTGCAGTGATGCAGAAAACATTTGTCAGTCATCTGTGGAAATCGCTTATCTGTACTTTCCTGTCTATAGTTTAAAAATAATGTTTGCAACCCTAATCTGGTGGAACTGCTCTTTCCAGAGCGCTGCTGGGCTCATCGCCTTTTCCAGCAGAAAACTTTGTGTAAATGGAGAGACACAAATTTTCATTTTGAGACATACTTTTATAAAGGAAATTTCTTAAGATTGAAAATTGTTTTATCATCTATTTATAATTGTCTTGTAGAATAATATACATATTTCACCCCTTAATTTTACAGTCCTGTAAAGTTTGTGTTTGGAATAGCTTTATAGGTATTCTAGTAATAATACATATGCACACAAATGCTGAAATTGTTGTGTTCACATTTGAGGGTCTATACAACACTAGGCTCTGAATGAATATTTTATTAATAAATGACCTTTTCTGATATTAGGTCTTAAGACATGTAGATCATGTAGAGACAGCAGAACTCAGAACTATAGGGAAATGACACTCAACAGTTTAACAATTTATAATTTCTCTGGAAGCCATGACACATTCTAAGATCTACCTATCTACCTATCCATCTTTCTACCTCTATCTATCTATCTATCTATCTATCTATCTATCTATCTATCTAACTATATATCATCTATTTATCTACCTATCCATCCATCCATCCATCCATCCATCCATCCATCCATCCATCCATCCATCCATCCATCTTTTTACCTATCTGTATCTATCTGTCTATCTTTCTGTCTGTCTGCCTACTTATTATTCTACTAAGATGAATTCTTCCATTGTTAATAATCCAGAGATGTGTTTAAATCATCAAAAAAAATGACAAATTTCTTTCTGGTTATAGATAAGGTTCTACTACAAAAACTATTCACATATTTCTATCATTGCATTTTATAGGAAGACAATAGAGGTAGGAGATAAAACCATCCCCTTTCCTCTTACTATGGAGGCAAGAGACATGAGAGGAAAAATGAAAATATCATAATTTTAACGAATGCCAATTACTAGACTTTGCTAAACATCACTGGATTCAATGACAGTCATGCCAAGATGTGGATTATAACTCGGTATATTTGAACTTTGAAGTCTGGCCAGCTCACACATGGAGGAGAGTCTCATAGCAGAAAGCAAGCAATATATCACTGTGCTATTGTCCACATGTAAATTTTAATTTAATTGAAAATTATTACTTAAAATTGATAAAAATTTTCAAAATAAGAAAAATGTCTTACAAAGTTTTTTGTTCCATTAGTATTACTATTATATGCAAAATAACATGCAGAATTTGAGAATATTATTTTGAATTGTTGTCAGCTTTATTTCTGTCATGACCTATTTTAGTTTTGACTCTAGTTATAAAACAATGTAAGTTTTTCTCTACATCTGCCTATCTTAAAATCATGGAATTTTTAAAAATGAGATGACCAATTTTTAAAATGTATGTCTAAATATGTTGGAAATTAATACTTACTTACTTGGTCAAACTCTTCATCCTGTTTGGAAATTGAGAATTTCATACAATTTACAAAAAATTAATTGCATAAAGCTCTGTACAGCATACTCTGATAGAGATGGAAGGTTGATGTCTGATTTTTAAATATATAGTACAATAGAATTAAAGAATCTACTAGCATATTAAGAACTATTAGATACATTTAGAGTTAAAAAAAGCTTTTAAGCAAATGGCAAAAGAAATAGAAAGCTATATATGCAATATTATAATTTAAATTACAAATTGCCTTGTATAAATGGAGTTAGTAATTGCATAATAATTTTTCAACCTTTCAGAGAACAAACTATGAAACTAGGCTTTGAGGATGGATAAACATTAAATCTATAGGTAAAAGAGTCAGAAAAAAGAATGTATCTTAATAAAAGAAGTGTACAGAAGGTGAAAAGTTGTTTAGTGAAGATATGTCTCCCAGCAAAGGTTAACAGCACCAACCAATGTCTCTGAATAGGAACAGAAGAATCAGAGTAGAGAGCGTAAGATGTCAGATGATAATAAGTGTATTTGCTGAAAGTATGGAAAATACACAGTCAGGCTTTCATTATTTTCCTGGCAGCATGACTGGAATGTGTTTTCGGGTTTATTATATAACACTTATTAGCCAATAGTTTTCTCTCAATTTGTTTAGCAAACAACTAATAAATATCAAATAAATACCATTTGAATTTTCATGTGTTTGTAGCTAAAGGCAGTAATTTCATCTGTGGAAAAATGCCCATTCTCCCTTACTTCTTAGTAAAATTACTTGTCAATACTTAATTATTCAGAAAATTCCGTTCTAGTTTCCCTGAGGACTGAAACATAAATGCAACATGCAGTATAATTTTTTTTCTGAAACCACTGCTTTTATAGAAAGTAACTGTATTCTAATATGGTACTTGCGATATTTAATATTGTCAAATTGAAAGTAAATGTTGAGGAGGCAAGCATTTGACAGATTATCTAGATTAGGTCAACTGGAAGAGTAGGACCGATCCATCTTAACAAATAATGAATTAATGGATGGGCTGAGGTCCTAGCCTGAAAAAATAGAAATATAATGTGTATGGAAATGTAATATGTATGGATATTTACTGTCTACTATTTCCTGATGTTGTAAAATATTAGTTGAATATGTGTTACATTTGTTATGCCATGGAATTTTTGTTTAAAGATGCAAAGATGTGTCACATTCTTTTATATTGCGTTTCTTTAACTCTGTTGAACTGTGTACTCTGCCTGTAAAACACCTGATTAGTCTAATAAAAAGCTGAAAGACCAGTAGCTAGGAAGGAGAACGATTAGCAGGGGTGGCAGGCAGAGAGAATAAAAAGCAGGAGAAATTTTGGAAAAGGATTAAGGAAAAGAAAAGAAAAGTGTGTCCAGTCACACAGCTACACAGACAGCCAAAGAATAAGATGTAAAGAAAAGTATATAAAACTGAGAAAGTTAAAAACACAGAGGAAAAAGGTAGGTAGGATAATTTAAGTTAAGAAACGCTGGGTAGAAACAAGCAAGGTTAAGGCCAGGAATTTATTAAAAAAAGAATTAAATCTCTGTAAATTCTGGGAGGTGGGTGATGAACCTCGAAGACCAAAAGAGCCAAAGATTAAAAGGCAAAACAAAACAAACAAAAATTCACAACAACATGCTGACCTGTGGACACAGTGACACTAAGATTTTTGTGTTCTCACTGCTCTTTCTTCCCTTCCGTGCTGCCTGAACCTGAACTCTGAAACAAAACTTGTGTTTTCATTTTAATTGCCTTTCGTCAGAAAAAATTTTTAAACATAGAAACCAGAAAAGTAACTGCTACAGCACCCTAAATGCCAACAAGTAACATAAACAAAAATGTGGATTGTATAACCGAAAATGTTGAAGAACATTTTATCACTAGTTTGTTACTTTTTCTGTATAATATGGTTTATTTATTTATCGATCATTTTGCTGTATCTATTTAATTGTGACATTTTACACTAATTTATTTTTATTCCAGAACATTAGCTTCAGTTAACTCATGATATCAGTTGAAATTAAATATATAAAACAGAAAATAAAGAGTACACTGAAACACGGATAAGGACCCCACAGAGACAGCTGACCGAGAGTGCATATGGTCAAGGATGCTGGACCAACAGTCAGGCAGCCTGCATGTGACCAGCCTAGGCCATCTGCATAGGTGTGACAATCGTGCAGCTTGGTATCTTATGAAGATTTCTAACAGTGAGAGCAGGAAGTCTCTCTGGAGTTTATCTGGCTTTTGGTCATCTGTTCCCTATGCCAGATAACCTGGCCCCACCTTGATGTAAGGGCCGGAGCTTGAAAGGGAGGAGCTAGGTCTCCTGCTTCAACTTGAGGCGTCATGATTTGTGGAAGCACATGGGAGGCTGCTACCTTTCTGAAGGAAGATAGAGGAGGAGTAGATGGAGAGGGGATAAATGAGAAAAAGGAGGGTGCAGGAGAAAAGGGGGGAGGAGAAATTGGATGGTATGCAAAATAAGTGAAAAAATTACTTAAATAAAAATAAATAAATAAAACATATTTACAAAGCAAAAAAAATTAAACTACTATAATTAAAATACTTTTGTGCTTATAATATTAACCTTAGATGTAGAAATATAAATATATTTTTTCATCAGGTAACTCGAAATTAACTATTTAAAACAAAAGTAGCAAGAGAACATAAAGCATTTCAAGAGAAGACTTTGGATGCTCAACTTACTAAACCTGGATGGAGGTGGGCGGTCCTTGGACTTCCCACAGG
>NW_004949104.1:2506299-2508274 GCF_000317375.1 Microtus ochrogaster
TCAAATATATCTGTAAATGTAGAAAACCTAACTAACATGACTACAAGTTTGGCTATTACAAATGATTATCTATCAGTCTGTAATTTTTAATTATGCATTACATTTTGAATACTTTAAACAAGAGTAGAAATATACAAATAACAAAATTGACCTTAAATGTATCAATAAACAAAGGTCCATACCAATGTAAAATATTCATTTCTATATCATATCTCCCTTTAAATTAAAACAAATATTTATGAACAATTATTTTGGGAATTTGGGCATAGTTTTCTCCAAACTACTACCTGATATTTGTTGGGCAAAGTATTTTTAGGTTTCATGGAGAACTTTCAGGGAGTCTTTTTCCATCAAACCACATTAGTCTGAAAGGAATCCATAAGTTCCCATCCTCGATGGAAGAAAAAGCAGAACTTCTTTTCCAAAGTAACATATACTTAGACTCAAATTTTAAAGCCAAAATACCTTTAAAAAACATATGTTGGATTAGCTTCACAGCCTGTAAAATGAAATGTCTCTCTGTACTCAGCCAATACACAGTCAAAATATTCCAAATTAAATAAAATAATATACGTAATCCAGATTCTCGGTGTATTTTTGACCATTACATGACTTTTCTTGTTGTTACTTTTTAATATTTATTTTATTATCTTTACCCCTTTAATCTACGACTGTTTGTACTCCTTTATATTACTTTTACTGTCTCTTTACATACTTTGTTTTATTTTTTAAAACTATTTCTTTCTATAACTTCCTATACCCATATTTTTTTCTTAAGCCTACTACATTTTTTAAAAACTCTGTTACCCATTCAGAGGTTTATTTTTGTCTGATCTGTAATACATAATATGTAATACACCATAAAGACAGATCAGATAGAGTCTGCCACACATCCTACAGGACACAGAAGAAAGTGACTGACAAACTGCCAATATAGGCAGAACTGTCTTTCAAATTTCCGGCTTCATGGAAAAGTCTGCCAGATACAATGGGCCTGTAGGGTGAATATGGATGCCTTAACATTACACAGAAACTTTGGATGACTATCCAGCCAGCGAGATGTCTCTGTCAATTTTAATGTTTTGGAAGTTGCTTACAATGCACTTTCTGTATACTTGGGTAATATTATATCTGTCTGGAGTCTTTGATTTAGTTAAAGACAGATAGTTATAGTTATAATTTTCCTTAGTTATGATAAAAGGTAAATTAAATATGCAATTTTAGGCTCACAAAAATAAAATAGATGATATTTTCATTAACTTTGCCAAACAAAGAGACTAAATATTGTAAGTGTAATTCTTATAATTCTTGCTTGCTACCTATAACAAAATAGGTATAATTTTGCTGTTAAAGTTAAAACCTTTTTTTTTTTAGACAGATAAAGGAGAGATGATGTGAAATTCCCTTTTGTATGTGATGGATATTTTTTTTTACTACCATTGCTTACTAAAGAAACTGCTTTAGCCTATGACAGGGCTGAATAGAGCCAGGCTGAGAAAAGTAAACTGAATGGAGGGAGAAAAAAGGTAGACTCAGGCAGACGTCATGTAGCTGCCAAAGGAGGACAACACTGGAACCCAACCAGTAAGCCACAGCCTCTCCGTGATACACAGATGTAGCACCTACACTGTGGGATGGTTCATAAGCTGGGAAATGTGCTGGAGATTCAAGTACATACACACACATACAGAGAGAGAGAGAGAGAGAGAGAGAGAGAGAGAGAGAGACAGAGAGAGAGACAGAGAGAGAGACAGAGAGAGAGAGACAGAGAGAGAGAGACAGAGAGAGACAGAGACAGAGACAGAAAGAGACAGACAGAGAGAGAGAGACAGAAACAGAGACAGAGAGAGAGACAGAGACAGAGACAGACAGAGACAGACAGAGAGAGAGACAGAGAGAGAGAGGAGAGAGAGAGAGAGGAGAGAGAGAGAGAGAGAGAGAGAGAGAGAGAGAGAGAGACAGAGAGAGACAGAGA
>NW_004949104.1:2508374-2510091 GCF_000317375.1 Microtus ochrogaster
TGGCGGGGAGGAGGCAGAAATCCTCAATAAATAAATAAATTAAAAAAAAAAAACAAAAAACAAAAAAAAATAAAAAAAAAGAGAAGACTTTGCATTTTGTTCAAGACACTGTCAAAATACTCCTTGAAGTTTTCCATAATGAAAATGATAAATATCACACTTGGAAAATAATTTTGTCTCATTAACTAAATTTAGATCTAAATAATCAGGTGTCTTATTAATTGACTTACTAGAGCATCATTCTATAAACCTAAGCAGTGTGAGTGAATTATACAACCACAGTATAACTCCCACAAATAGATTATAACTGAAATTCCAATAAACATTAACCTGTTATAATTATACATCATTTCAATTTTAAAAGTCAAGAAGTTAAGGTGTCAAGGATAGTAGTGGATGGTTGATGGAGAAAAAAATTTATGTGAAAGAGGTGAATGGAAATCAGGGGAAGGAAACGTAAGAAGAAATAAATTTTTTCTATTAATCGCTATTTTATTTATTCTCAAGAGTTGGCTTCACCAGTCAATTAATTAATCAAGACATAGGTTGTTAATGGCAATAACTAATTCTCTGAGTTCATTTCCTGTGTCTTGTCCATTGATTTTGCTACTCGGCCTTCCTTACTCTTTTTAGATCATGACATCTAAATGTCACACTCCCTCACTCATGTGGCCTTGGTAATTCTCTGCACTAAGTTATATTTGCTATATTTTCCCATTAAAAATGATTTTGGATATTAGAATCAGTGCTTGAACATCAAAAGTTTAGAGAAGCTTTCTTTACTCATTCTTCCATGTATTCCATAAATTTCATAAACTTTATATAACTCAAGTTATCCATTATTCTTATATCTAAAATGATATTTTTGATCATTTTGTTTTGTCTTCAGGTTAAAATAGTGAGATGTAATAGAATATTTTCATCAATGTGTCCTGGAACTAAGAATTCAAGGATTATAATAGAAACTCAATACTTTATTCTTGAATGGACAAACACATAAATTTATTAGGTACTCCACAAAATAATTTTGACTTCTGACAGATATACTTACAATGCAAAGAGAATTCATAAAACATGGATGAGAAATGCTTCAAAAATGCGGAAATGTCCGTTTTAGTTAAAAGTCATAAAAAGAAACAATAGTAATGTGAACTTGTAGTTGTATTATTAACTCATCTCTTAAAATTTTATTGCACAAGCACTGTACCCAAAACCCCTTTCTCTGTCAAAGAAATCAACTCTAATATAATTTTCTATACAAAGAGAATAACCTGATTGTTTGAGAGGCTCACTATTTGGAATATTGAGTCACATAAATCTATCACCCCAAAATATAACTATGCATAACACCCCTAATTCAGATGAAAAACTAAATACAATAAAGGTCACCTTAAAATGTCAGTATCTATAAAGCAGGAACCCTGAAGGACTGCCTTATTTTCTGTAGACAAGTTCAGCAATCATATTTCTATGGGTCCTACATGTCCAGTATTATACAGCATACCAGCCAGCACTCCACGCAAGAGCTGACAAACACCTAAAGGATTGATTGTCTTTGACGCCCATAATGCTCTTGAAGTAGATTGGTACTGCCAGAAGCAGACATGTCTCACTGTTGAGAAAAGTTCAAAACATTTTAAATGCCATAGTCTGTAGTTCTTTGAAAGTTTTGAAAAATACTTATCCCTGCCAGGTGTTAGTGGTGCATGCCTTTAAT
>NW_004949104.1:2512180-2519908 GCF_000317375.1 Microtus ochrogaster
AGCAGCTGCAGGCACAGGAAAACAAATTGTTTACTCCGTTCACTCCAGTAAGCAAAGGGTCTGAGGTAGGCAAAGAAAATCAAGAAGCAGGAGGTATGCAGCTCTCAATAGTTCCCTTTTTTTTTTTCTATATAATTAAACGAGGACTGTCTTGGGTTGCTAAGCATCTCTAGCTCACTGGTCTTAATCTTTTAATTCATTTCTACAGGTTAGAAAATCAGCTAGTTGGTGTCTTTTCCTGAGGTTGCTACTCAATTTTTTTTTTTCAAATTAGTATAATGATTTTCTCTAAGTTGTTTTTTATCTCTGAGCACAAGATTTGGTTCTTACATTGCCTTTCCTGGTGCTTTTCTTCTCACACACTATATATTAAATTTTTCTATGTTTGGCTTGCTTCTTTCATTTTTAAGTTATAGATTTCCATAAGAGTGATTACTAATAGCTTTATGGCTGAGTCAGTAGTTGGAATACTCAGGTTTCTTCAAACCCGTCAATACATTTAATATAAAACTCTTCAATTTAGCCTTAGATTTTTTAGGAGGGGTCAAAAAGTAGCTACATTCTTTGTGAAACTATAACAAGAATAATATCTAGGCCACTTACTAATATTCTTACTCTCTAAAATTCCCTGAGTTACACCCCACTGTACAAATTTCCCTCAGCACTGCTGTCTCCCATATTACTAGTAGAATGACCCATTAAGTATCTGGTTAAAATCTTCAACTCCTTTTCTAGTCCAAAGACACAAAGTCTTGTATAATCCTCCAAGAAGCTGGATAATCAGGTCTATGACAGCAATACCCTTCTCCGTGGTACCACTTTCCAACTTAGTCACTGTTTTATTGTTGTGAAGAGACAGTATGACCAAATGTAATGTTTACAAAAGACAGAGTTTAATTGGGATTTCTTCCAATTTCAGTGGTCTAGTACATTTCCATCTTGGTGGAGAACATGGCAGCATACATGGCTCTGGAGCAATAGATGTTGAAGAAGTTGAGAACAACATCCTGATCTGCATAGGCAGAAGCGAGTGGAAATAAAGAGAGAGAAAAAGGAAAAAGGAAGATGGGCAATGGCAACCTAGAAGCTAAACCCTAATATTGCACTTACTCTGGGAAGTGTAATCCTTCTAATTCAGTCAAATATTGCTATTCACTGATAATGAAGCATTAACTTATATAATCCTATAGGCACCACTCCTATTTAAATGGCCATATCAAGAAACCTGAACTCTGTAATTTTTGGACTTTCATCTTTCTTTATGTATCCTCATCACACTACTTATCAGTGGGATTTATTACCTGCTCCGCCAAGTAGGTGGAGACTGTTAGTACATTCCCAGTCACCTAGACCTGAAATAATTACACATAAACTATATCAATTACAACACTGTTTAGCTAATAGCTTAGGATTATTGTTATCTGATTCTTATATCTTAAATAAACCTATTATTTATATTTACATGAGGCTCAAGGTTTACCAGTAAGGTTTCAGGGCATCTGTCTCCTTCAGCAGCTACATGTCTTATCTCTGATGCTGCCTTTTTTACTCCTCTATCTCTTCTTGGAATTCCTGCCTTGGTCTATTCTGTGCTTCCATAGGACAATAGCAGATAATTTATTAACCAATGATAATAAAGCATATTCACAGCATACAGAAAAGAATCCCACATCATCACCAGAAAGTATGATAAATGACAGTGTTATACATATTTTTTTTAAATCACTGATTTTCCAAAGTAAAGAAGTAATATGTACGTGCTATACAATCCATATTTTATAAACAGAGATCTGTAACTATCAATAAAATATAAGTAATTATGAAAACTGATATTTCACACTCATTGGCAGTTCATTTTATTCAAAGTCATGTAACCTGATTGGATACATAGTGAAGAGAGTCCGAACATATTTTCAACACTTGGAATGTTCATTTGTACCAGAATACTATAAAAATCTGGGATCACGAAGCTAATGCCATGAGTTATAGCACCACTATCGTGTTACTTCCTATTCTAAAGGAATGAAGACAAGTACCAGGTAACATGCCTTAACTATGCCAAACCATTTTACATGAACACATTCTTGAGGACTTGATTTTACTAATTTAATTCAGAAGGTTCAAAGTTATTTTATTTTATTTACTCCTTATTTTTTTGATATTTTTCTTTGTCCCTAATGCATTACAACTTATTTTACTTATAAGGTCAAAACTTCACAATGAAATAACATAACACAAAAAGAATAAGAATGCTGTCACTAAGTGCTATGGCTTTCTCAATTTTCTTTAAACATAAAATAAAAACATAATTTTCTACAGTTTTGGTTCTGAGCTCTTTTTCCTCTTAGTTCTCATTATTAGAACAAATATTTCAAAGCATAGATTGGAAATAAAGCATTACCTGGGAAGCAATTTATTTTAAAATATAGTGAAGTTATTTTCTCTAATCCAAATAGGTATAAAATTATCTATTCTCTCATTTCTAAGGCTAGATAATTTTTCTTACAATGAAGATTGCAGTTTTTGAGATACATCTTTTCTTCATAATGAAATTAAATCTATTAGTGCTCATTATCTGAAATATGTCACTTTTTGTGAATAATGCAGATTCTAAAGCCACCCCACTAATACTGCTATATATACCCTAGCAGCATGTTTATAGAATGACAGACTGTTAGATCTTTTAACTACCTAATCAGAAACTTCTCATATATCTCAATTAAAATGTGGCTGCTATGAAGAATATATAAATTTGCAAGTTACAATGTCATTTGAAATTCAAATTTTTGTTGCTAGACATATAATTTAAGAAAACATCTTCATAAAACTGTGTATTGCTACATTTTACTTTTCCTAGGATTTGGTGATTATGTCATTTATTGCATTGAGGTAAAGTCAACTAAGCATATTTTTTTTTTGCTGGTTGTTCATGGAAACTTTTTAATTCTATGTACTAGAATGAAGTTCAATCAGAATTATGACTCATTACAGTTCTACTGAATACATTAAATGAGGTTGTGAATGATCATTACTCCATAGTACTTATGGTTTGATTGCTTAAAAGAGAAAATCAGACAAGATCTACTACATAAGGATTTGCATCACTTGACTTTTTCAATTCTCAAAATCATTATTCTTCATTCTAGTTTTATATCTTTCAAGCTGTAAATCTATGTGGGCACATAGCTGTGAGTATATATATATATATATATATATATATATATATATATATATACATACATATGAAAATTTGCATCCGTGTTTACCTTCATTAGAATATCTAACTTATAAACAGTCCCATTTCTTTTAGTATGGGCATATACAAAGGATAAGTACAAAATTAGGCTGGGGATATTAAAAATATAATATTGCAACCTTAATCTGACTTTTGTATAAGTGTAAAGCTTCCTATAACAGATCTAAGTCACAAAACCAATTCTTGATTCAAGTTCTACTTCCATTTGTGTTTTATTGATTAATTTATTTATTGTTTCTTATTGATGTGTTATTGATCTCATTCACATTCTAATTCACTTCAATTATATCATCTATACATCTCAACTTCTTATAATATGTGTTGGAGACACAATTATTTTATGGTGCATGTATAGCTGACAGACCAATAGACAGATCCACCCTAGTGCAGAGCTTCAGGAACACCTTTCTTTTGAATTATTGCTGTCAATGCTGTAAAAACCTTGTGAAGCCATAAATCTTCTTTCCTGCTAAACAGTATTCATTACCAAAATACTTTGGCATTGTAACTTCTTCCCGTATGGGCAATAGAATGACCTTCCAAGAGGCTTTAGGGTGATAACATTGACTCTTGGTTCTAATAGTCAAATCTACATAAAGTCAATCCCACACAAGTACTTTTGCTGATAGACCTTGTAAACATTTCAAACAGATAGGAAAACAGTATGCCAGTCTTTACTGTAAAACAAGTCTGGGCATCCCCAAAGGTGGTTATCACAACAGAGATTAGGATGAGTGGAGTAAGTGAGTCCAAAGTCTTATCTAATGGTTTTGAATGTCAGATCTTTCCCTTTGGATGCAGGCCCTTCCTGGGTGATGTCACCTTTTTTTTTTTTTTTTTTGGAGTGTTGCTTTGTCAGGTTCTACCTGTTTTTCTTTGATTCTGAAATGCATGTTGATATATCTGTGTAGGTTATATAGACTGTAAATTTCATGGGAGGGGAATGGGGAACAGCAAGAAGAGCAAGAACAACAGGAACAGCAAAGAACAGGGAACAACAATAGCAAGCAAAGCAAGAAGAGCAGGAACAGCAAAAAATGAGGAATAGAGAGAGCTTGGAAAGAAGAAATGGGACATGTGAAAGGACTTAGGTGAGTTAATTTATTTCAGTTTTACTCTCAGACCCTATTAGTCATTTTTTTTCTAAAGTGAATCTTTATGAACCCTAAAAAATTTAATGGGCTTAATCCCAAAATAAACCATGATAAATATGCTAGCTTCTAATATTAATGTTAATGAGAGCCAGGTAAGCAAGAAACTGTCTACACTGTTAAAGAAAAAAGGAAAAACAAAACAAACCAGAAAAAGTGGTTATGGTACTTAGAGTGGCCTTCAGAATCATCATTTTTGAAATGAGTTTAGCCAAGCTCAGAAAGATTTCTTATACACGGAGACAAAGGAATCAAATTCCCCAAAGAAAAAGTGTGCAAGTGACAAAGCCCTCTAGCAGGGGACTCTCTGATTTTCTCCATTCAAATAAAATTACAATATGAAGGACAGCAATATTATGCATCATTATAAAATAAATATTATTGGATGCTCATTGAATGAATTGAAAAAATTATGAATACTTGTTACCATGACTACTTTCTTTAATAACTAGTAAAGTAGAAAATTTAAAAACTATGAAGATTTACTTGTTACTAATTTTAGAATGTGTAAAATATTAATTCCATGGTGACTGTCTCATTGGCTTGTAGAGAAATACGTTTCATGCACAAATACTGGAAGATTAATGTATATTTGGCAATTTAAAATTTCTACCACATTCTCTTTACTGAAATTAATCATGTTAATATTTCAAATTAAAATGTTTTCCGTTACCCCCCTTGAAACACACATATTTGAATATTCATAGTTGGCATCTTTAGTTGAGAGAAAACCTGTGCCATTTTTCCATCTTAGTCTGCATTACCTCCCTCAGGATGACTGCTTCCACCTCTAACAATAACCTGTGAATTGTAGCCTTTCACTTTTCTTAATAGCTGGATAATATTGCATAGCATACATTCATCACTATTCCATTATTTGTTCTTCAGCTGATGGACAGCTTTGGTGCTTCCATTTCTGAGTTACTGTTGTTGTTTGATGCCTGTTGGGCTTTTTCCTATCTGTCAAGCTGGTGAGACTCTGAGTATAGCTTCTGATAATACTAGGAGACACAATTACATAGCAAGCTCCTAATCTTCTGGCTTTTACAATATTTTAGATATTTAACAACTGCTTTAGGAATTCCTACCACCAGTAGCCTTTAAGTTACCCACCCACTTGGGTGTGGCCTCTGATACTATATAGGCCAATGTAAAGAGCATGTCCTGCCTCTTTTCTGGCTGTAGAATTTGGTTGCTGTTCCCCATTCCAGCAGAGGATTGTGATCCGTGAGTCTACCCCTAAATAAATATCCCTCTATTATACTCGATTCTGAGTGGGACTTCTTTTAAGCATCCTTCTTCAATCAACAACAATAAAAAATATTTACAGGTATTTTGAGAGTTATGTTGTCTCATATTTCTTTGCTTAGGTATTTTTTTGGCTTATGGAGCTTTATGTTATATTTCTGATTTTGTCTTCTTATGGTATCTCTGTCTTTCTGCATGTGTATGTGTTTCTTTGTTTTACATTGTTTTTCCTTTATCTTTTCTTTTCCTTTTTATTCTTTTTAAATTGTTTGTTTGTTTGTTTGTTTTGTTTGTTTTTCCTTTTTCTTTGCCTGGGTTTTTTGCTAAAATAAAAAGGATGGCTTGGAGTTGAAAAGGTGAGGGAAAGATGACAGAGGAGATAAAGGAGGACTAATGTGATAAGAATAAATTGAATGAAGAACAAAAGCACCTCTACTTTAAATTAAAAAAATAAACTGGTTCATAACTTTTAACCATATGAAATATTGTTAGTTACATATCAAAATTCTTCAAATTGAAACATAAATGGTTTTCAAAACATTTTGCTTCTGTATTTTTTATTTATTTGATTTTGGTTTTTTAAGGCAGGATTTATTGCTTTGTGGACCATTATGGCCTCAAGCTCAGAGATTCATCTGCCTCTGTGTCCCATGTGCTGGGATAACAGGCATGCACCACCACTGATTAGTGAATATTTGCTCTGCTCTCCAATACATATAATCGTAATTTTCTCTCTATGATTTAAGATCTGCTAGAATATATTTTAAATTAGTAAAACAGGATTTAGGAAAACACAAGTCACTTTAGATATTTCTTAAAAATATTATCTACTAAAGGGTAATGAGAATCCTGTTAATATGTAAGGAAAAGGTCAGGGTTCATATTGGCATTTGGTCTCTGAGGAAATGTCACTTCTATATATGCCTGACTTACTAAATTATGTCTGTCTCTAGGCTTTCACACACCTGTTGTTGGGCCTCAAGCCTAATTCTGGATGTCTTTAAAGAGACTCTTTTTGTGTCCTGCCCCTAGATGTAAAAACAACAATTAATTTTGTGCTGAAATTCTTATGTGTCTAAACTACTCAAAGGGTAAATTTACAAATGTCCCAAACAATGGACAAAATATTCAAAATGAAATAAAATATTAAAATCTATACAAATTAAAAGATAAAGTGTTAAAGCCTACCGTGTCTACTATACAGCTATATCTACACAATTGTCAAATGAATATACTTTATGAGTGATTTTTAACATTATATAGAGCAAAATTATGTTAATTATGTTAAAAATAATGGAGTGAGCATCTCTTTTTGAAATAATAACGTACGCTAGAACTTAAGAAGATAGTGTTTTTGCAAACAACAGCTTCAATGCATAGATTAACATATTAGAATTATACAGTTCAGTATGCATTGTAAATGATTGACAAGCAACGATTCTATGCTCCACTGCAATATTGTATAGTAATACACAAAACTGTAGGGGCTGGTTGCAGCTCAGATTTAGTACTTAGAGCCCGTATCAATAGAAATGTCACTGTGGGGATTTTTGCCCATTATTACATATACTCATCCAGCATGATTAGAGTTAGAAAGGGAAGATTTGTAATTTTCTCAGCAAGATAAACTATTTATAGTGGAGCACTTCAAAAACATACACAATCCATGTTCATCAGGCGATGAAAGGAGACAGAGACAGAGACCCACATTGGAGCACCAGACTGAAATCCAAAATCAGGAGCAGAAGGAGAGAGAGCACGAGCAAGGAACTCAGGACCGCGAGGTGTGCACCCACACACTGAGACAATGGGGATGTTCTATCGGGAACTCGGCAAGGCCAGCTGGCCAGGATCTGAAAAAGCCTGGGATAAAACCGGACTCTCTGAACATAGCGGACAATGAGGACTACCGAGAACTCAAACACAATGGCAGTGGGTTTTTGATCCTACTGCACATACTGGCTTTGTGAAAGCCTAGGCAGTTTGGATGTTCACCTTATTAGACCTGGATGGAGGTGGGTGGTCCTTGGACTTCCCACAGGGCAAGGAACCCTGATTGCTCTTTGGGCTGAC